>NC_090650.1:6802129-6809629 GCF_040937935.1 Hyperolius riggenbachi
CGTGTAAGACAGCCGCACCCAGAACTTCCGTACAGCCCGTCCACCACCGTGCCAGACAGCCGCACCCAGAACTGCCGTACAGCCCGTCCACCACCGTGCCAGACAGCCACGCCCAGAACTGCCATACAGCCCGTCCACCACCGTGTAAGACAGCCGCACCCAGAACTTCCGTACAGCCCGTCCACCACCGTGCCAGACAGCCGCACCCAGAACTGCCGTACAGCCCGTCCACCACTGTGCCAGACAGCCGCTCCCAGAACTGCCATACAGCCCGTCCACCACCGTGCCAGACAGCCGCGCCCAGAACTGCCATACAGCCCATCCACCACCGTGCCAGACGGCCACGCCCAGAACTGCCATACAGCTCATCCACCACCGTGCCAGACAGCCACGCCCAGAACTGCCATACAGCCCGTCCACCACCGTGTAAGACAGCCGCACCCAGAACTTCCGTACAGCCCGTCCACCACCGTGCCAGACAGCCGCACCCAGAACTGCCGTACAGCCCGTCCACCACCGTGCCAGACAGCCGCCGCGCCCAGAACTGCCATACAGCTCGTCCACCACCGTGCCAGACAGCCCCCGCGCCCAGAACTGCCATACAGCCCATCCACCACCGTGCCAGACGGCGCTCCCAGAACTGCCATACAGCCCGTCCACCACCGTGCCAGACAGCTGCGCCCAGAACTGCCATACAGCCCGTCCACCACCGTGTAAGACAGCCGCACCCAGAACTGCCGTACAGCCCGTCCACCACCGTGCCAGACAGCCGCACCCAGAACTGCCGTACAGCCCGTCCACCACCGTGCCAGACAGCCGCCGCGCCCAGAACTGCCATACAGCCCGTCCACCACCGTGCCAGACAGCCGCCGCGCCCAGAACTGCCATACAGCCCATCCACCACCGTGCCAGACGGCGCTCCCAGAACTGCCATACAGCCCGTCCACCACCGTGCCAGACAGCTGCGCCCAGAACTGCCATACAGCCCGTCCACCACCGTGCCAGATAGCTGCGCCCAGAACTGCCATACAGCCCGTCCACCACCGGGCCAGACGGCCGCGCCCAGAACTGCCATACAGCCCGTCCACCACCGTGCCAGACAGCCACGCAAGAACTGCCATACAGCCCGTCCACCACCGTGCGGTTTTGTTCAGCGGGTGTTTGTAGGTTCATGGAGGGCGGAGCCTACCACAGCCAATCAAAATTTACCTATTGATTTTCAGGGGGAATATTTACATTGCTATCATTCTTACACTGTTAATGGCAGAGGCCTCAAACCTGATACAGTCAGTCATTGGGTGACTGGGGTCCAAATTCACTAAAGGGGTGGAGCCACAAACAGCCAATCAGATTTGTTACATTGATTTCAGCCGTTCTCTTATTGGCAGGGTTCTCAAACGTCACGTTGGCCACTGGGTGACTGGGACTAATATTCAGGAAAGTGGGTGGAGCCTACAGCAGCTAATCAAAATTCACCTTTTGATTTTCAAGGGGAATATTTACATTGCTGCCATTCATACACTCTTAATGGCAGAGGCCTCAAATCTGGTACAGTCAGTCACTGAGAGACTGGGGTTTAAATTCTGAAGGGAGCCAGGAACCCAAAAGCTCACAAACTTGATCAACGAGTGACTGTGTGTCCAGGTTACATAAACTGGGTGGAGTCAAAAACAGATTTTTCTGGGAAAATTGTAAACTGCAGTCTTTCTTCACTGTTAATGGCAGGGTTCTCAAACTTAGCATAGCTAACTGGGTGACTGGGATTAATATTCAGAAAAGTGGGTGGAGCCTAAAAATGCCAATCAAAAATCACATGTCACTTTTCAAGGAGAATATTAAAATTGCTGCCATTCTTGCACTGTTAATGGCACAAGCCTCAAACCTGGTACAGTTGGTCATTGGGTCACTGGGGTTCAAATTCAGAAAAGGGGACAGAGCCAAAACAGTCAATCAGATTTGTTTCATTTCATGGGAAAGTACACATTATCGATGCCAAGGACCCCAAAGCCCACAAAATTTGTCATTGAGTGACTGTCTGTCCAGGTTACAAAAAGTGGGCGGAACCAAAACCAAATTTCACTGGGAAAATATAAACTGCAGCCATTCTTACACTGTTAATAGCAGGGTTCTCAAACTTTGCCCAGATGGTCATTGGGTGACTGAGATTAATATTCAGGGAAGTGGGTGGAGCCTATAATAGCCAATCAAAATTTACCTATTGATTTCAAGGGGAATATTTAAATTGCTGCCATTTTTACACTGCTAATAGCACATGCTTCAAACCTGCTACAGTTGATCATTGGGTGACTGGGGTTCAAATGCTGGAGAGGGGTGGAGCCACAAACAGCCTATCTGATTTGTTGCATTTCATGGGAATATACAAATTATCGATGCCAATGACCCCAAAGCTCACAAACTTGGTCATTGAGTGTTTGTGTGTTAGGGTTAGAAAGTGGGCGGAGCCAACACCAGTCAAATACATACACAGGCAACGCCGGGTCATCAGTGGGTGGAGACAAATTCAAATTTCACTGGGAAAATGTAAACTGCAGCCATTCTTACACTGTTAATGGCAGGGATCTCAAACTTTGCACAGTTGGTCACTGGGTGACTGAGATTAATATTCAGAAAAGTGGGTGGAGCCTACAAAAGTGAATCAACCTTCACCTATTGAATTTCAAGGGGAATATTTAATTGCTACCATTCTTACACTGTTAATGGCACAGGCCTCAAACCTGGTACAGTTAGTCATTGGGTGACTGGGGTTCAAATTCAGAAAAGGGGTGGAGCCACAAACAGCCAATCAGATTTTTTAATTTCAATGCAAATTATTGATACCAAAGAACGCAAAGCTCACAAACTTGGTCATTGAGTAATTGTGCGTTAGGGTTAGAAAAAATGGGCGGAGCCAACACCAGCCAAATACATACCCGGGCAACGCCGGGCAATTAGCTAGTTGAATATAAGATTTGTTATTATTTGCATTATTGCGGTACAAATTATCTATTTTTTGCGGTAAAATATTCCTGTTAAAAATATCGTTATTCTGCAAATTTGCGCTTTTCGCAGCAAAATATTGAGTTTTTGAACAAAATGCAAAAAAACAAGCTATTTTTGCAAAAATGTTCTCGAAAAAACAAAAATATCATTTTCGATGTAAAAATGACTTTGGCGAAAATTCGCCAGCAACAGTTATGCATGGATAAATAGGTAGATAGATAGATAGATGGATAATACTGTACAGAGTATATAGTCTTGTCACTGACTGTCCTGAGAGAGGCTCACAATCTAATCCGTATTGTATGTTTGTATTGTAGTCTAGGACCAATTTCGGAGGGGAAGTCAATGAACTTATCTGTATGTTTTGGGTTGTGGGAGGAAACCAGAGTGCCCGGGGGAAACCCACACAGATACGGAGAGAACATACAAACTCCATGCAAATGGTGCCCTGGCTGGAATTTAAACATGGGAACCAGTGCTGCAAAGTAAAAGGTGCTAACCACTACCCAATGGCGTGCCCATCAGTACAATGAAGTGGCGATGGATGGAAGGATGGATGGATGGATGGATAGGTAGGTATATAGATAGATAGATAGATAGATAGATAGATAGATAGATAAGCTCTCTATTCTACCATAAGACATAAGCAGCCAATAGGAGATTCAGGTTTCCAATGTCAACCTTAAACTCAGATAACATAGAGCATTTGTGGGCGGAGTGCCCCTTCAGTTTCCCGCTCTCCCCCCAGGGCTGGTCTTTGGCATCTCTCACTTGCCTGGTGCCAATCTTCAGATCCTGCAGATCTAAACCTTCTGAACGCTCAGAAGAGGCCTCCGCAGACTATTTACCGGCTTATGGGTGTGACAATTGCTTTTTGTCTTCTTCACTCCGTAAAATGTTATTATGGGACATGTTGTTTCGTTATCGAGAATTATTCCACATGCCGACATAAAAGTCCGACCGTGGTGATCTCTGCCGCATCATTAGACCTGGAGGAGTCCTATATGGTTTTATCCAATTCCTCAGTTATTATGCAATCTGCTTAATTAAAAAAGCATGCCCATGGATTTTACAGGCCCTAATGGCCCCCGATTTAGCCTACTTAAGGTAGAATAATTGGAGCCAGGCATTCCCAAGCTCTGCTTCGACTTGGCTGCAAATAATTTCTTTTGCCTGGGAGGATCCAGGGAGACACTAAAAGGGCATTGCTAGGTAGCGAAATGCATGCAGAAGACAAACACAAGCAGAAGAATTTACCAACTGGAACCAGCAAGTCTACGTTCCGGGACAGTCATCTGGGATGAGAATGTTGGCCAGGAACTCACATGTGTGAGCAGAAGTGTGGCCTCCGTGCAGCGACATGGTGAATATCAGCAGGCTCTAGCAATGAGTGACTTTATCACCATCAGGTCCTCCCCCCCAACTCCTAGCATGTAGCAGGACCAGGCAGGTCCTCCTCCTCTCCTGCGGGGTCACATCGGCAGGTCCTCCTCTCCTCCGGGGTCACACCAGCAGGTCCACCTCTCCTCTGGGGTTACATTGACCAGGTCCTCCTCTCCTCCGGGGTCACACCGGCAGGTCCGCCTCTCCTCCGGGATCACACCGGCAGATCCGCCTCTCCTCTGGGGTCACATTGACCAGGTCCTCCTCTCCTCCAGGGTCACACCGGCAGGTCCGCCTCTCCTCCAGGGTCACATTGACCAGGTCTTCCTCTCCTCCAGGGTCACACCAGCTGGTCCTCCTCTCCTCCGGGGTCACACCAGCAGGTCCTCCTCTCCTCCGGGGTCACATCGACCAGGTCTTCCTTTTCTCCGGGGTCACACCGGCAAGTCCTCCTCTCTTCCGGGGTCACATCGACCAGGTCCTCCTCTTCTCCGGCAGGTCCTCCTCTCCTCCAGGGTCACACCAGGCAGGTCCTAATATCCTCCGGAATCACATTGACCAGGTCCTCCTCTTCTCCGGTGTCACACCAGCAAGGTCCTCCTCTCCTCCAAGGTCACACCAGACAGACCCTCCTCTCCTCCGGGGTCACGCCAGGCAGGTCCTCCTCTTCTCCGGGGTCACACTGGCAGGCAGGGGCGGGCGTAGCAATAGGGGGTGCAGAGGTAGCGACCGCATCGGGGCCCTTAGGCCAGAGGGGCCCCGAAAGGCCCACCCTCAACTACAGTATTAGCTCTTTATTGGTCCTGTGCTCATAATAATCACTTCTATAGATACTTTGAATAATGGTAATTATTAACACACTGTTCCCCATCCCCTTCTTGCACCTCTGACACTGTAGTTGCCATTGGCAGGTTTTTGGTGCGCCGTATCAATTGTTATGTATAGAGTGCTTGGGGGGCCCCATTGCAAAACTTGCTCCGGGGCCCGCAGTTCCTTAGCTATGCCACTGCTGGCAGGTCCTCCTCTCCTCCGGGGTCACACCAGGCAGGTCCTCTTCTCCGGGGTCACACCGGCAGGTCCTCCTCTCCTCTGGGGTCACACCAGGCAGGTCCTCTTCTCCGGGGTCACACCGGCAGGTCCTCCTCTCCTCTGGGGTCATGCCGGCCAGGCCCTCCTCATGGCTCCGCATGGGTGGAGCTGCATTTTGGCTGGTCATGGGGTCAGGTGAGTCAGGAGTGAGCGGCAGAGATAGAGAGAGGCAGGGAGAGAGAGAGAGGCAGAGATAGAGAGGTAGTTGTAGTAACATTATCCAGCCATGCAGTCTGTAGTTGGTTTTCTAGTTTTTGCTCCATCCTATTAAACACTTTTCCTAAATCCCAATCAATCACCTCTGGCAGCTGTATGTATCATTCATGTGCATTTTTATTTTTGATAACTGTTTTGCTCGGTATCTTTACACTCAGGTATTTTTGTAACGTAAAATAATTCCCTTTTCCCTCCAATAATGAACACTTTTGCTGAGAAAACAGCAATTATCTCTTTTTTTATTATTGTTAAATTGACTGTAGTCGCAGATAAAGATATATATGTCTGGTGTAATTAATGCCTCCTTCATTTTCCTGCGTTCCTGCGGTCGGATCCACGGCTCGGTGTCGCTGCACGCTGTTCTGCTTTTGTTTTATAGCTTCTGGGGAGTAAATCGCTGCAAATTCCAAATCTTTAAATAAGAGAGGGATGAGTTAAAAAAAAAAAATAATTTCATACAATCTAAAAGGAGTACGAATATGTAGCAGCAACTACCAGGGATTCGCATGCAAAATGATGCTGAAAAACCATGGGCTCGCCACATGGGGAGTATTTTTGTGGAGGTCTAATTTTAAAAACAGTTGTGGTCATAAGAAATATATTAATTTCATGGCAACGTTCCACCCTTGAAGTTCCCATTATAGTACCTCCCCCCTTCATTTTAGTACCTCCCTCTCCATTATATCTCCCCCCTCCTTCATTATATTACCTCCCTTCTCTATCATATTGCCTCCATCCTCCCCTATAGTACCTCCCCCATTCATTATGGTACCTCCTCCTTCATTATAGTACCTCCCTCCTTCCTTATAGCACCTCCCTCTCCATTTTATCTCCTCCCTCCTTCATTATAGCACATCAATCTCCATTATATCTCTTTCATAATAGTCAAAAGTATATCTAGGGACAGAACATAGCGAGTGTTTATATTGCCAATCTGGCTTAGTCTAGACCTGGCTTAAAGCAAACCAACCAAATTTCGAAGCCTGGACATTAAAGCGGAATATATCCCTGCATTTCAACTTTGCTCTAAAACATTATTTACAGTATATTATATGCAACCAGCATTTTTCTTTTACTAGACCAGCATTGGAAGGGTTACACGTAGCTTTAAAGGTCCTGGAGAGAACTGCAGACGCATCCGAAGCTGACATAGATACATTTTGTTTACATAAATGTATCTAAGTGTTGAATGTGACTCACTCTCTCTGACTGAGAAGGAGCTGGAGGACAGCCAAAGAGTGTGTAACATTTCTCACTTGTTACATTCTATTTAGTTAAATGTATCTATCTGAACTTCTGCATATCTCCACTGAACTTTAAACCTCTGTGTTTAACCCTTCCAATGCGGGTCTAGTAAAAAAAAAATGCTGGTTGCATATAATATGCTGTAAATAATGTTTTAGAGCAAAGTTGAAATGCAGGGTTATATTCCACTTTAAGACACACCCCTGCCAAACCTTTAGCCACACCCCAATCATACATGTACTACGCTCCCTTCCCCCCGTATACAGTTACATGGTCTGTAGTGGTTCTCCCTCCCCTATACAGTTCCCTAGCGTCTAGTGCCCCCCTTCCCCTATAGAGTTCCCTGGTGTCTAATAGTCCCCCCACCCTAATATAGTTCCCTGGTGTCTAGTGATCCCCCATTTCTCCCCTATACAGTTCCCTAGCGTCTAGTGCCCCCCTTCCCCTATAGAGTTCCCTGGTGTCTAATAGTCCCCCCACCCTAATATAGTTCCCTGGTGTCTAGTGGTCCCCCATCCCTCCCCTATACAGTTCCCTGGTGGTCTAGTGCTTCCTAAACAATGGCTT
>NC_090650.1:6814629-7029629 GCF_040937935.1 Hyperolius riggenbachi
TCGGATACCACTTTTCACTATCTGGAACTAATTGGGATCTGGATATCCAATCTGGGTCAGATATCTGAATTTGACATTTTTATACCCGAACTGAAATCGGATATCCGACCCCAGTATCCGGCCGGATTCTGATATCCGGAAATGAAGGAGGGGGTGGTTCTTTTTGCTATTGAACCTATAATATCTGGGAGAAATCCGCGGATATCCGGGTCGGCCGTGAAACTATCCGCAGATAGCTATCCGGATTTCTGTCCAACTATCCGGAATCCGGATCCGGCAAGATAGGGTAAAAATGGTCGGATATCCGGTTTACCCGGATATCCAAAATCTAGATGAGCATCCCTGGTATATTGTCTTGTCACTTAACTGTCCCTCAGAGGGGCTCACAATCTAATCCCTACCATAGTCCTATGTCTATGTATGTATGGGGTATGTATGTATCATAGTCTAGGGCCAATTTATCTGTATGTTTTTGGGATTTGGGAGGAAACTGGGATGCCCAGAGGAAACCCACACAGACTTGGGGAAAGCATGCAAACTCCATGCAGGTAGCACTGGCTGGGATTTAAACCGGGGACCCAGCTCTGCAAGGCAAGATAGCTTACCACTATGCTACTGTGCTGGCCATGAAGCCACGGGGCATAAAGAGGGGGCTCACCAACAATTTGTGGGTGCCCCGCCCCCTTCCTTATCGCTCCACCTACACAGATCAGTTGAATTGGGCATCACTCAGCTACATCGGGCACCACCATGTACAGCAATGCTAATATTGTGGCTATGGAGCAGCAGGGTGCAGGGATTGGCCGCACACTCAGATGGATCTGGGCCATAGAATAGCTGGTACTTGCCTCTTACAGAGCAGATTTTAGGCTACAGTGTTGCCAACACTGTGCCATATTACAGGTCAAGTTAGGCTAGCGGTTGGTGTTAGGCATATTGTTCGGAGGTTTTGTGTTAGGTGGATCGGCAGGAGGATTAGTGTGAGAGGATAGTTAAAGGGTTAGGTTAGTGGCTAGTGGCTAGGGCTATGTGTATTAAAATAGACTTTCTCCTGGCAGGCTCAACGCACCAGAGCTGCAGCCACTATAGGCAGTAGCAGTGTTAGGGAGTCTTGCCCAAGGTCTCCCCCTGACTGAATAGGTGCTGCCTGGCTTACTAAACAGGAAGAGCCGAGATTCAAACTCAGGTCTCCTGTGTCAGAGGGCTAGGTTTATCAGTAGGAAGGATAGCATGGAATTTGGCCAGATGGTATAATATCAGTAAGTGAACATTACTGTCACTGTCAATTACTGTCAATATTTTCACTATCAGCCCAAGCAAATGAGCAGCACCTATGCAATATGTTCTCCTCCTACCCCTGTCACCTGCGTACTGAACAACACCTGCTGCAGTGGTTGGGGCTGTATGAGAAGGAGGGAGGGGGAGAAATTGCTCCACCCACACAGTTAAAGCTCCTGCAACTGCTTTAGCTGCAAATTAAGGAGACAAAAACCTGCTTTCCTATGTAATATAGCTCTAGAGGAAATGCCAGAAAACACAGAGTACCAGCTTCCAAATACAAATAAGCTGGTGTGCTTATTCAGGGCCTTTACTTGGGCAGTGCAGGCAGGGCAACCACCCTGGGCACAGACTGGCAAGTAGAAGAAGGGGGGCGCAGGCAGAAGGACATAACCGTTAGGGAGCTGGTGACACGCGGTGCAGCCAAATGGAAGAAGAAAGAAGACTACCAGCACGATCACCTTCCTTGACTCCTCCTGGACTGCCTGCATCAGACGTCAAGTCATCATCACGTCACCACCGTGTGATGACACCTGATGTCCTGTAGCGGTTCTGCACCACCGTGTGATGACACCCGATGTCCTCTAGCGGTACTGCACCACCGCGTGATGACACCTGATGTCCTGTAGCGGTTCTGCACCACCGTGTGATGACACCCGATGTCCTCTAGCGGTACTGCACCACCGCGTGATGACACCTGATGTCCTGTAGCGGTACTGCACCACCGCGTGATGACACCTGATGTCCTCTAGCAGTACTGCACCACCGTGTGATGATACCTGATGTCCTGTAGCGGTACTGCCCCACGGCGTGATGACACCTGCTTTCCTGTAGCGGTACTGCACCACCGCGTGATGACACCTGATGTCCTGTAGCGGTACTGCACCACAGCGTGACGACACCTGATGTCCTGTAGCAGTACTGCACCACCGTGTGATGACACCTGATGTCCTGTAGCGGTACTGCACCACCACGTGATGACACCTGCTGTCCTGTAGTTGTACTGCACTACCGTATGATGACACCTGATGTCCTGTAGCGGTACTGCACCACCGCGTGATGACACCTGCTGTCCTGTAGCGGTACTGCACCACAGCGTGATGAGACCTGCTGTCCTGTAGCGGTACTGCACCACCGTGTGATGACACCTGATGTCCTGTAGCGGTACTGCACCACCGTGTGATGACACCTGATGTCCTGTAGCGGTACTGCACCACTGTGTGATGACACCTGCTGTCCTGTAGCGGTACTGCACCATCGTGTGATGACACCTGCTGTCCTGTAGCAGTACTGCACTACCGTGTGATGACACCTGATGTCCTGTAGCGGTACTGCACCACTGTGTGATGACACCTGATGTCCTGTATCGGTACTGCACCACCGCGTGATGACACCTGCTGTCCTGTAGCAGTACTGCACTACCGTGTGATGACACCTGATGTCCTGTAGCGGTACTGCACCACCGTGTGATGACACCTGCTGTCCTGTAGCAGTACTGCACTACCGTGTGATGACACCTGATGTCCTGTAGTGGTACTGCACCACCGCGTGATGAGACCTGCTGTCCTGTAGCGGTACTGCACCACCGTGTACTGACACCTGCTGTCCTGTAGCAGTACTGCACTACCGTGTGATGACACCTGATGTCCTGTAGCGGTACTGCACCACTGCGTGATGACACCTGCTGTCCTGTAGCAGTACTGCACTACCGTGTGATGACACCTGATGTCCTGTAGCGGTACTGCACCACTGTGTGATGACACCTGATGTCCTGTATCGGTACTGCACCACTGCGTGATGACACCTGCTGTCCTGTAGCAGTACTGCACTACCGTATGATGACACCTGATGTCCTGTATCGGTACTGCACCACCGCGTGATGACACCTGCTGTCCTGTAGCGGTACTGCACCACCGCGTGATGACACCTAATGTCCTGTAGTGGTACTGCACCACGGCGTGATGACACCTGATGTCCTGTAGCAGTACTGCACCGCCGCGTGATGACACCTGATGTCCTGTAGCGGTACTGCACCACCGCGTGATGACACCTGCTGTCCTGTAGCGTTACTGCACCACCGCGTGATGACACCTGCTGTCCTGTAGCGGTACTGCACCACCGTGTGATGACACCTGATGTCCTGTAGCGGTACTGCACCACTGCGTGACGACACCTGATGTCCTGTAGCGGTACTGCACCACCGTGTGATGACACCTGATGTCCTGTATCGGTACTGCACCACGGCGTGATGACACCTGATGTCCTGTAGCGGTACTGCACCACTGCGTGACGACACCTGATGTCCTGTAGCGGTACTGCAGGCAATGGAAGAGTCGGTTTTCCAGGCTCTCTTCGCCTGTGTGTTTTCCTGGTCTCTGCTTCCTCCTGGATGAGCGGCTGGTCACTAGTAAGTATGCAGATCTACTGACCTGTGGCTGTGTGACTGTCCCTCAAGAGTAAAGGTTTGTGAGTGCATAGGGAAGAGAGGGGGTGAGGGGGAGGGGGGCGCAATTTTTACAGCCTCGCCCTTGGTGCAATTTTGCCTAGAAACTGTCCTGTGCTTATTGTTGAAAAAGTACTATTAAAATTATTTTGGGTATTTTCTTGCTTACTGGTGGTTTAAAATGCATTATATGACAAGATGTGAAAATATTCCCTAGGAGAAATAGTGAATTGCATATGGGCCAAAGAGCCCTGTCCTTGCCAGCTTACAATCTATTAAAAGGTCTATTAAAGGGTCACTTAACCTTCCTGGCGGTAACCCCGTTACGTCATCCCGCCCTGTCGCCATGGCGACGGGGGAAGCCCTCCAGGAAATCCCGCCCTAGGCTCGCTACATGATTTTAAAAAAAAATTACAAAAAATGGCTGTGCTGCCCCCTGGCGGTTTTTAATAGACCGCCAGGAGGGTTAAGCCAACTGAAAAAAAAGAGTTTTACTCACCTGGTGTTTCTACCAGCCCCCTGCAGCTGTCCGGTGCCCATGTAGTCACTCGCGGCGACAGGAGCCGACAGGCTGGGAACGCAAGTGATTCTTCGCGTTCCTGGCCGAATCATTCGCGTTCCCGGCCTGATGGCTCCTGTCGGACAGCGGCAGGGGGCTGGTAGAAGCCCCAGGTGAGTAAAACTCTTTTTTTTTTCAGTTGGCTTAAGTGTCCCTTTAAGCCACCAGCAAGGAAGAAAATACTCAGAATAATTCTGACAGAACTTTTTCCCCTACTTTTGGTAGTTTTTCAGTTGCAGAGTGCTGCTGAAAATTTATTCTAAACAGAAGATGAAAAATTGAATTGAATGCCAGAAAACACAGAGTACCAGCTTCCAAATACAAATAAGCAGGTGTGCTTATTCAGGGCCTTTACTTGGGCAGTGCAGGCGGGGCGACTGCCCTGGGCACAGACTGGCAAGTAGAAGAAGGGGGCGCAGGCAGAAGGACATAACAGGGGAGGGAGCTGGCGATTCGCGGTGCAGCCAAATGGAAGAAGAAAGAAGATTACCAGCCCGATCACCTTCCTTGACTCCTCCTGGGCTGCCTGCGTCAGACGTCAAGTCATCATCACGTCACCACCGCGTGATGACACCTGATGTCCTGTAGCGGTACTGCACCACCGCGTGATGACACCTGATGTCCTCTAGCGGTACTGCACCACCGCGTGATGACACCTGATGTCCTGTAGCGGTACTGCACCACCGCGTGATGACACCTGATGTCCTGTAGCGGTACTGCACTACCGTGTGATGACACCTGATGTCCTCTAGCGGTACTGCACCACCGCGTGATGACACCTGATGTCCTCTAGCGGTACTGCACCACCGCGTGATGACACCTGATGTCCTCTAGCGGTACTGCAGGCCATGAAGGAGTCGGTTTCCAGGCTCTGCTGAAAATGTATTCAGTGGCTGCTGAAAATGTATTCTAAACAGAAGATGAAAAATTGAATTGAATAAGGGATATAAAAACATAAACTGCAATTTGGCGATTGCACGCCCTCAGCATCGCCACATTTTCCAAAGGGAGAATCTACTTCTTACCGAGCTCCAATCACCAGCAATAATTACCATACCGTGCTGTTACTATACCGTGCCGATGCCAGACTCCATATACCGGAATCTGGGGGAAGGGGGGGGGGGGTCAGTGGTCGAGCGACAGGCAGGTTTGTGGGATGCTTTGCTTCTCATTTCTTTAATTTTTGGTTGGCATAAGACTCACTTTCAGTACGTCTGTAAACCGGGATTCTGATTACTGCAGGAAATGCTGTTTTATTTTATACAATATGAAACTGCATAATTACAAAAAGGAATGTTATACTACAGCACTGCTGGCTCTATAAAACAGAACTACCCTGTAAGCATAGAGATCAGATCATAATAACAATACCGCATAACATGAAATGATACAACGTAACAAAACATAACATGATACAAAATAAACACAACATAACAGAACCTAATACAACATAGTATAACATAACACAGCACAACTTAAAGAGGAACTCCAGTGAAAATAATGTAATAAAAAAATGCTTCATTTTTACTATAATTATGTATAAATGATTTAGTCAGTGTTTGCTCATTGTAAAATCTTTCCTCTCCCTGATTTACATTCTGACATGTATTACATGGTGACATTGTTACTGTGGGCAGGTTATGTAGCTGTTTCTAGCTGCTCTGGCTGTTAGACCGCTCTAAACAGCCATTTCCTGTCTGTGAACATTGTTACATTGTGGCAGTTTGCCAGGAGTACCGCGGTATTCAGAGCCTATAGTGGGAGTGGTTTCAGCACAAAATCAGCCACACAGCGCCCCCTGATGGTCTGTTTGTGAAAATCATTCTATTTCTCATGTAAAAGGGGGTATCAGCTACTGATTGGGATAAAGTTCAATTCTTGGTTGGAGTTTCTCTTTAACATGATACAATATAGTTTAACATAACACAACATGACATAGCAAAATATAACATGATACAACATAAACACAACAAAATACAATACAATATAAAATAATGCAACATAATAGAACCTGATACAGCATAGTATAACACATAACACAGCACAACTTAACCACTTAACGACCAGCTAACGCCGACAGGCGGTGGCTGGTCGTTTGTGGTTTTACATGGAAATGGCCGCTCGTTCGAGCGGCCGTTCCATGTCAGTTCACGGAGGGTGTCTCCGTGAACAGTCTGCGAGCCGCCGACCGCGGCTTGCAGGCTAACTGTAAACACGCGGGGAAGAAATCCCCGCTGTTTACATCAATACGGCGCTGCTGCGCAGCAGCGCCGTAAAGGAGATCGGCGATCCCCGGCCTCTGATTGGCCGGGGATCGCCGCCGTCTGATAGGCTAATGCCTATTGGAGGCGGTACAGGACGGATCGCCATCCTGTGCCTCCCAGGAGGAGGAGGAGGAAGAGGAAGAGGAGGAGGAGGACGCAGGAGCCCTCCAGGTTAAATTTGCCACAGGCCACAAGTGTGGCTTCAACTGACCCTGGTTGCCATTCTCGGGGATCGCCTAGTTGGCCTATGTCACACAACAGTCCTGATTTCAGCAGTTCTTCCTGTTGTATGATATGGCTCAGGTAAGAGTGACAAACTTTTACCACACAAGGGGCAGGCACTTTTTATGAAGCCCAGACCAAGTTTGCGATTACTTTTCACTATCCCTAGACTGCCACAGTTCCCCATCCCCAGATCACCTCAGTAGATCAGACCTTGCAGGACCAGTGTAATGAAAAATATTGCAACCTATAATATTTTGCAACTTGAATGGACTGTGCTTAACTGCGCATGCCCCGCCTACTTTCACATTTCCCGGCTGTCATTATTTGCAACTGCCGGTATTTATATAGGGTTAGGTTGGGTTGCATTTTCTGACACAAATACATTGAAATCAATGGTTAGGTTGCACTTTCTGATGGCTAGAAGTATAAATGATTGCAACTGGTTGCAAAATATTATAAAGTTGCAAAAATGATCGTCACAACACTTGCGTCACAAGCTGGGACAGACATCTCTGGGTTCTGCACTTGTTTGCTTAAGAGTTTGGTTCTTGACCTCCATGTTTTAACGCCAGTCCAGTATTAATCATTTGTTTCCTGAATCGGAGGGGATATTTTGGGAGAGGAGAAAATTGTTCTCGGGGCCGAGAGAGGCTCACGCAGCAAGCGGACTTGTTTCAATGACAAATAGCCAGACGCATGACAGCTGCGCTTCAGCCCAGCTGCTAAGGGGCCCCGCTGCGGCGTGATTGATGGTGTTGATCTTCTAAATAGTCCTCAGATCTGCCAAGTCCTGGTGGAATAACAAAAAGCCAGATTTGTACTGGAGATAGACCAGGGAAGTATACAGGCATGTTCCCAACATGTGACCTCTGTGCAAGCCGTGTCACCAAGATGGCTGACCCCGCCATGTGCGTCTGGGTCAGGGCTGGGCTACACGGAAATCCACCAAGTTCAGAAGCACCACCTTGGATGGTCTACAGCTTTGCCAAAGCCTCCTATGTGCAGATATTGTGTTAGGCGACACCACCTGGCTAAATAACGCCCAACACTGGAAGAAATAAATATACGCATTAAGGTGCCCGTATATTACTCCATTTATGGCATCGATATCTCACAGATTCGATTATAATGATAGAATGTGGCAGAGATCAATGTCGCAATACTGCCACCAGTTCGTTGCTTTGATCCCGTTCTGGCTGAAATCGATTGAAACGATTTAACTGCATGCTGGAAAGATCTTGTTAGAAAGGGCTAACAACCAGCGGACTGCAGGCCGGTCTCCCCTCATGTGTGTCCCACAGATCCGCGGTGAGTGCTGCAGAGTAGCTTTGGCTCACCTGTTCACCGGCGTGCCTCCTACCGTGTCCAATTAGGGATGGTCGGGAATGCCCATTTCTAATTCCGTGGAAATCCTGATTTTCCATTTTTCCGATTTCTGATTTTCCAATTTTCCGATTTTCCGTTTTTCCATTTTTTTCTTTTCGAGGAGTATGATATTAGTCATTTTTTTGCATCAGCAAATAAAAAAAATCAGAGAAGCGGAAAACGTAAAATCAGTGACTGGTCTAAAACAACTCCGGTGATCTAATCTTTGCAGATAAATCCTGCATTCTTGATTGATTCAATGGTTCCGACTGTTGTGATTGGGTTAAAATTACCAAGATGCGGTAAATCGGATTTCCGCGGAATTCCGATGCCTTTTTTCCTATTTCCAAATTTTAATCGGAAATGCTGATTTCCTATTGGAAACGCGGAAAATTAAATTCTGCGGAGTCTGAATGAGTAGTCCAATGTTGCCGCTGAGGCACCTGTACCCCATGACCTGACGACACGTAGGAAGTCATACATGTGCCAGTGCATCACTAAGTACAGGTGTTCCGGCAACGATAGAGAGAAGACACGGGACACAGGAGGAGAAACGCCGGTGGATAGGTGAGCTAAAAATACACTGCAAGGGCAACACGCACCACGGACCCGCGGGGCACACATGGGCGGAGACCGGACGGGGGTCCATCGGGTGTTGGGAAATTGAATGCTTCTACAGCCACACACCCGACTGAGCTCTTTCCTGTAAGATCTTTCCACTTTCCAGCATGCTCATTTTGATTGATTTTGGCCAGGGAAGCCAGGATCATTATGAACAAATCTCCATGGGGTGGAGGATTGGTACTCATTACATTACTGGGGGCTACACATTACACGGGGAGACCTGGGGGACTCAGCAGGTGGAGGCGGCTCCACAGATCTCCAATATATTTCAAGCTGTAATCTATTGGAAATTTGTAGAGGTGGGATGATGAATCTCTGGAATCCGATGAATCCCGACGCTGCATCCCCACGCCTCGTCTGCTCCCCTCATTCTCCTCCAAACCCCCCTACCCTCCCCATAGCTACAAGTAGCGGCAGCACCGGCTCACCTAATCCATGAAGCCCGCAGAGATCAGAGACCTCTCCTCTCCCTCACTGTTCCCCTAGTGCCCAACTCCTGCTGATCGCGTCTTCAGCAGAAGCTGTCACTAGGGGGAGTCATGGAGGAGAGAAGAGGTCAATGCTTGCCACTGTAATGGTGAATTAAATAAGTCGGTGCTGCCGCTACTTGTATCTATGTGGGGAGGAGTGAAGGAGGACGGGGGGGGGGGGGGGGGAGGGAGTGGAGGAGGATGGGGGGAACAGAGGCAGAGTACACATGGGGGACAGAGGACACATGGGGACGTAGGAGACAACATGGGGCAGAGGAGGACACAAGAGGACACATGGGGGAAACAGGAGAACATGTGGGGGGCAGAGGAGGACACATGGTGAGATATACTGGGGGCACCAATACCAGAGGCTACCTATACTGGGGGCACCTATACCATAATCTACCTATACTGGGGGCACCCATACCTGGCTGTCTATACTGGTGGCACCTATGCCTGGCTACCTATACTGGGGGCACCTATACCATAATCTACCTATACTGGTGGCTCATATGCCTGACTACCTATACTGGGGACAACTATACCAGGCTACCTATACCGGCACCCATACCTGGTATCTATACTGGTGGCACCTATGCCTGGCTACCAATACTGGGGACACCTATATCTGGCTACTAATACTAGTACAACAACATCCATGCTCATTGCCGAGGGGCCAGGGCTGGGCCAAGGCCGAAGGCTAGGGAGGCACCTGCATGCTAGTGTCCTGTCTCTAATGGCCACTAGAGACAGGATATGTAACATGCTTGTTATCACACACGTTATGCAGAAATACACCATAGAAAGTGTGTTGCATAATGTGGTCTGTTACAATGTAAGAATCTGAATATACCCATGCAATTTTGTAAGCAGTGCGTTCACATGCAGCTATGCGCATAGTGTGGACATAGTCTTAAGTTTTTAGCATTTCTTGCTAGGGTCTGTTATGATCCAGGTGAGGACTGCATACCTTTGCCACCTAATAGCTGCGTGAAGACTGAGAGGCCCTGTCTTGCTTTGTCTTCTGTTTGGCGGTATTGTGCAGCTCTGTTTAGCATGGTGTACATCCTTGAGACCCATCCAGAGGGGCAGACAAAGTGAAGTCATGTTCTTGTGTGACAAGAGGAGTGGAGAGTGTTACATGGAGTCACTTGTGTTATCTATAGAGAGTTCCTGAGAGCACCAGGGGGTCCTGTGTTGAGGCCAAGTACCCGGCCTTATAGAGTGGAGAGCATTTGGGGACCCCTCTGTTCAGGCCACACAACCCCAGTCTTGGAGAGGGAGTCTCTTACCCGCTGAAGCAAGTTCCTGGGACTTGTAGTCTGCCTACTGTACTGATCTGTGGGTGGGTGCTCCCCCTCTGTGGCCTGGAACCCACTACAAAACGCTATTCCTAATGGCAATCGCTAGCGTTTTGTATGAACGGTTTGTAAGCGATTTTATGAGCGTTTTCAGGAGCGATTTTAAACAGTGTAATTCATTTGCCAGCAGTTGTGTAGCGATTAGCGTTTTTAATTCTGATTGGTCCTTTCAATTCATTTTCATTTTGTTACAGTGTGCAATAACTTCAAAACGCTAGCAAAATCGCTCTGTGTAGGTTCTGACAAGTGATTACGCCAGCGTTTATATAATTTACATTGCAGAAACGCTAATCGCTAACACTAAAAAATACTGCATGTCCTGCGTTTTGCGATTTGGTCATCGCAATCGCTCCAGTGGCATTTGGCCCATCCATTAACATTAGCTGAGCGTTTAGGGAAATCGCTAGCGGTTTGAATCGCTCCCTAAGCGCTCAGAAAATCGCTCTGGTGGGTTCCGGCCCTCAGGCCTGATACCCCGAAGTCATCATAAGCAGGCAGTTATTCCACCATGTAAGTCAGGTTCACCCTTGTTTTCCAGCCTCTGTGGTTCCTAGGAGAGCGTTTACACTATGCGCATTGTGGTGTGTTACACTGTGTTATAATGTAGGATGTAATTACACATCAGTGCATGGCAAGGAACCCACAATCGTGGTGCGTCAGGTTTTGTCGTAATAAGTAGCGCCGAACTGTGCGCCATTAGGCAATGTGCACATTGCGCTCACATTACAAATGAATGGGGATGAGGAACGACTTACGCAATACCGGGAGATGCTAATTTTGATAAGCAACAGCATAATACGCTTTACAGAAAAACATTTCTTTGTTACAGCTGATACAAATCCTGCAATAAATCTGCAGTGTGTCTACTTCCTGCTTTCGAGGAAACAGACGCATTGTTAGCATCCTATGTTTACAAATTAGCTGCTTTACCATGTCAGAGGAGATTCCTGAGCTGACACAGTTGAGAGATCAAATTAGAACTTGTGATTAGTCACAGATGAGGGGGGAATAAACAGGCTAAACTCTCTAAATACATACAGGGTGCATTTTTCTATGTTTTCTTTCTGTCCTGTGCAAGAGTTCAGGTCCATTTAAAAGCAATGACAGGTTACTTGTTTTCAGAAAATTATTGATTAAATAACACCAAAAACAGTGTAGAAAACGTTAATTATTTAGTAAATGATCTCCTTGTTTGCATTCATCATTTTACTTTAGATTAAGTTTACCTTTACAACTTTTAGAATGACATAAGCGTTCACTTGTAACCTATAGACATTGTCATGCTGCATTATTCTGTCATGCAGTGACTAACTGATTATCCGTAATAGATTTACTTCTGCTACAAAATATGGAGAGAGGCATAAATATGTTTTTATTAAAGTGAAATCATGAGGAAGTAAGTGTATAATTCGTGTAGGACCATATGGATAATTTCTTTCTGGGATCTGGGATGCCGGTTCCCAAAGGTAACACAATGTGTAACAAGATCTCTGCTCCCCCAAGACGCCGTCTGCCTGCTTTACAGTAAATATATATTTTTTTTCCAGATTTGTTTGTGCATCTAATCCTGCAAAGCTTCTAGAAATGTATATTTTACTTTAAATAAATCATACCTATTTATATGAAATCATTAATTATATTAAATTCATATTTTTAAGAAAATAACCTAAGATTGGCAAATATGTTCAAGAATGTTATTAAAATATAAAACATTTTGCATATATGATTACATGATTTCTGATTATATATGTATAAAAACTTCAGAATAATACCATGCTTTTTACAACTGTAATAAAGTTTTAATTGGAAAAAAATTATGGTAAATTTTTTTTCAAAAACCACTAAAAAATTTTATAAATACATTTTAGCTTAAACTGTGTATAGAAATATAATCATATAATAATAACATTTATATTTAAAAGTAATCAGTTTCCCAACATTTAGCTTAAAAATGTGTCATAAAATAAAATTGTTTTTCAATAAAGTATAATTTTATTAACTTTTAATTTTTATTTTTACTCTTGTACTTAATTTTTTTTCATTTCTATTTCATGTTCTTTGTTGCCAGCAATGTATTAATATTACAGCTGTTTGCATTACTGTTATAACAGGGCGCGCATCTACAATATTTATTTTTCCCACATGAGCTGTTCAGGTTTTTAGACTATCCACACATTTTTGTTTTTCTTGACATGTGGGCAATTTTCACTATTTTTGTCCACAAGTGACCTTTGAAATTCCAGAATAATTTTCCTTGTTCCTCCTGCTGCCCTCACGTGACCTGGGAGCACAAACATCTGAGAGACCTCTGGGCATCCTCACATCTGCTGGCATCCATGCTAAAGGCCATTGTGTGTGGTGTATTTTTAACAACAGGTGTTGAGAAGCGGGAGGGGTGTGTGCTGATTATTAGGGGAATGAGATGTTACGGCAGCTAATTTCCAGTTCCCAGGCTATTCAGAAACAACCCCCAAAAAACAAGCTTAATCTGTTAGTACAAAGCTGATATTTCGGGAGCCACAACACGCCGTACTTCTTCAGTCTGTAACTTTGAATAATTTTTTTAATTACTTTTGAAAACAACTAACTGCTTAGTAGTCCTAATTGTAGCCGTGAAGCCCGTTTACTGAGGTTTATTGACAAACATGACGGCACTTTGCTTCTGATTTGGCCGTTATATGCTGAAAGTGAAAAAGGAAAGTACATACATTGCTATACATAATCTGTAGGAATACAGGCACTTCCCTACTTACAAGTCACTCAATTTACAATTTTTCATACATATAAACAACATTTTCTCCATGTACAAAATATACTCGACTAATTTTTTTTTTATTACTTATGTTTGTTGTTAAATGTTATAGTACTGTAAGGGTATAAAAACACATGAAAAAAAAATCCAAAAAGCATAGTTTATACTATATGTCCAAATCCAGAGTTTTCCAAAAATAAGTAATGCTTATTAAGAATCTTCTAACATTTTTCACCTTTGTTTCTGTTTTTTTTTTCTTCTTTTTCTTTTCTATAATAATTAACAAAATAAAAGTTAGACTTCCAATCTAAAATTAGGCACATAAAAAGTTTTTGGATGTTTCAAAAAAAAAAAAGGAAATATTTGAATCCATTACTATTTTAAATTCATGATATTTGAATTAAATAACCATCTCTACACATCCAAAAATAATGATAAAAAATGATGATTACAAAAATAACTAAATACAAGCAGCTTGCCCCGCAGAGGTAATCTGGCGTGTGTGCCGTGCGAGGAGAGCGTCATTAGTGCGGAGGAGGAAACATTTTGCAGGACTGGCTCATCTCCAAACCTCCGGGAGCCTCTTTAACAGGAACTCAAAATTTAAACTTTTGATTCCTAGTAAAATTAATGCAGAAAAAATGTTTCTCTAAGAACTGAAAGTTTCAACAGATCCTTGAAAAGTATGTTATAGTTTGACCAAAAATGGAACTGTATAGAGAGAGCAAGCACCTCTCTTCATCCAAAGGCCAGAGATGGTCAATGAGATGGCTAGCATGAAGATTTCATGCAGGCTGTATGAGGCTTGGAAATAAGCATCAAATGTACTCCCTGTGAATTCTGACCCTGCCCATTTCCAAGCTGTATAGTTTTCATTAAATTGGCATGCAAGTCAGAATGATTTGCACATTTTCAACCAACTCTAGCATGGAAACAAAGTCTATCCTGCCCCTATGGTTGGATTTGAGGCAAGGCCACACAGGCCATGGCCCAGGGCACCAGGGGGCAAGGGGCAGGCAGTGGGCTGGCACACTAAGACAGTTATACTGCCAAACATGTAAACCACAGCAGTCACAAACCCAGTTGGCAGCAACCCTACTTCTACAGGAGCAAGCAGTGGAGCACCCCCAAGCACAGCACAGAATGGGGGTAGCACAGGACCAGGGCAGTACACAGGATGGAGGGGAGCAAAATATGTGGGCACAGAACCAGGGTAACAAACATGACAGGGGGAGCACACAGGACAGGTGGTGCACAGGTTGGAGCGGCGTTGGGGAAAGTGGGCCATGGGCCGTAAAATGTCCCAATCTGGCCCTGCTTACCCCCTCCCCCATGGCCACCTCTCCACCTGCAAGGTTGTCAACTGGGGGTACCCTCAGTGACATGTCAGGGGCAGAACAATACCCCGGCAACCGTTGTCATTGCAGGGGGGCAGAACCTTGGGCCTCTGGGATCAGGAGCTGGGGAGAGTGTGGTCTCATGAAGTAGTAGCGAAGAATTATACATAACCTGTTCCTGGAGGTGATACAAGTCCTCTTCACTTCCTCTTCAGTTTATAAGTGCCATGCAGCCAGCCAATCACCATGCGGCATCCGTCCCTGTCACATGGCATGAGCAGCGCAGTACGATTTTGTACCGACAGGAATGTCCTGCATACCATATCTCACCTGTGAATAAATGAAGGATGAAATTGCATAGCATCTGTATCAGGAATGAGCAGAAACTACGCCAGTGCGAATTTACGCATCGTAGTTCGTAGGTGAAGTTTCAAAACTACGCTTACGAATTTACGCGTAGCGCAGTACCGTTACGCGTAGCTTACACCCACTATGCGTAGTTAACAAGTGTATTGCGAAGTGAACTACGAATGCGTTACTCGCGTCTAATTTTCCGCGTGCGATTGTATGCTTACAAATTTATGCATTGGAAAGGGGAATGCACGCATAGAAGAGTTCTCGGTATAAGCATTTAAAGAGGAATTAATGCGGAAAATTTTCTGCATACGGGCATAAGCATCCGCATAATTTACGCTTTGCACTACGCCTAATTGCAAATTTTAACGCGTAGTCTACGAAATGCATACGAAGCGAATATTTGATTTCGAAGCTGTAGTTTGGCGAAGCGTAATTGTGTAAAACTATGGCTATTTCCAGCGTAGCGAAGTTGGCTGATTACGACCATCCCTGATCTGTAGGCAGAGGGTCGTATTCTGCAGCGGGGTTATTCGCGGGCTCATCCTCTTTAAATGCAACTCCAGCTTAACACGTTTGATTTTGCGCCGCTGATTTCTTAATGCTGGTTTATTTCCTCCTCCTGTCTGTCCAGCTTCAGCCACCCATGTTAAATAGCGGTTTGGAATTGGCGAGAGAGCGAGGTATATCTGGAACTCAGGCCTTTATTCACAGCTTATTATACTGTAATCATTTAGAATTTTTCCACATTGTCTCTTTAGCTGCTCATGACAACCTCCCGCGCGGCTGTCAATGTGTTTCTGACGGAGCCGGGATTAAAATATCAAGACACACTTATTGTGCGAAACCTGGTGTTTAATGGCAGACTCAAATTACTTGGCCCACCGGCTCGGCTTTCTCGTGCGCTCTCCAACCACAGATCCTACTTGATCCGCGTTTTATGTTCAGGATATCCCTGCATCTTCTTGTGGACTTTTGAGGTTTTATTTTCCAGTATTAGGCTTTATGGAGTTTTGGCAAAGTCGCCATCTTTCGGGGCAGGTTGAAGACAAATACAACCATTAGAAGGAATATTGGATGATCTGGAGAACCTCAGATGAGGTTTCGGATGGTCAGTGAGATATCTGTCTTTGGTTCTCTATTGGTGGCTCTTGGTTGTACTCTTCAGGCTGGGCACCATGTATGGGGAGAAGAAGGGCAGTGCAGGTGATGATGGCCTGATCACAACGGTTGCGGACAATGCCACCCAGTTCTTGGTAAATAAGGGTGCACAAAAAGTATAAAACAATAACAGTTTAAAAAGGAAAAGTATAGTTGGCTTTGTCTCCCGTGGCTTTCAATGCAGCCAAACACAGCCAAAAGTAGGATCAGACAACATGTTTCGTGGGCATTCCCACTTCACCAGGTCAATAGTAACCTCAAAAAGTGCCTCTGGTCAGAGAGCGTAAGACTTGAGAGCCTCAGTACTGAATCTCAGTTGAGTTATACTGACTGTGTTTGGCTCCTTTGAAACCCATGGGTGAGGTAAGTTTCTAATTGTTTTATACTTTTTGGGCACCTTCATCTACCAATTGTTCCTTATTACCCCTCTGCTGGGAGGTTTTATTTTTAGCGTAGATCTTAAACCCAGGATCTACTGTACCTAACTACCAAGAGTGCGACCTTCAAAGATCCTCACAAACTTAAAGGGGGCTGGGAATTCCTCCATAAGCTTTGTTGGTAGCTGCAGTTCTTCTTCTTTGCATGATTTATCCTGGCATTTTAATATAGTGAAGTATTGGCTCCTGATATTCGGTCTTCCTTGTGTCATCATGGTCCACGGATTGCCTTGGTCCACCCTGCTACAGACCGAATTCACCTTCACTGTTTCCAAGGGGATATTTTGTGAAGGACACCGGAGAGTAACGCTGAGACTCTGGCCAATAAGGTAGCCTATCTGGCGCATGCACAGGGTGTCTATCTTAGTACCGAGCTTAGTAAAACTACCCGAGCCAATGCTACATGCATGCTATAGACTTATCTGCCCCAAAACAATCATTCATGACCAAGCACAGATGACAGTCCATTTTTGTGTCCATGCATTCCCCTAGCTCTTGTGAAATATTATTATTACTACTACATATTTACATATAACAACCCTCAACCACCATCACAGGGAGGGCGGGGCTGGAGGGTGGTCTTGCAGAGAGGCAGTGGGGTGTTATACATTACCTACTGCCAGCTGCAATACAGGTCCTCTTCATTACCTCTTCAGTTTGCAGGTGCCGTGCAGCCAGCCAATCAGTATGCGGCTTCTGCCCCATGACATGTAATATATAACACACGCTCTGCTGCTGCCCTGCATTATGTATAGGACTAGCCCCCCAGCTTTCACCCCTGGGCCCTCCAGGTCTTCTCCCCCCCAAAAAAAACACAATGGTAGAGTCAGAAGTGCTAATGTTACACCCCTGCTAACAATGCAGCACCTATAAAATAAAAAGGCAGACCGAGAGCCTCTAATAGTGCAGATTGTTAAAGCATAATTCACAGTCAGTGAATTATACTCACAAACATGGGTTACCACTGAGGTGACCACTGTAACAGCAGATCGGGAGCATATGACCTGACCCCACTCAAATTAAGTCGCTCTTTGCAGAAGGAAAGGGGAGAGACACCCCTCCACCAAGGATGGACAATCGCAACACAAAAAGACTGGAGCAGAGGCACCAAAAAGAGTAAAACAACTATTTCTTAAAAAGTAATAAACTCGGAAGCAACTTTAATGGACTACGTCACGGTGCAATGTGTTTCGCAGGTACAATCCTGCTTCATCAGGCATAAGCAGCTCCGTATTTGCCTGATGAAGCAGGATTGTACCTGTGAAACGTGGAGTAGTCGATTAAAGTTTTTTGAAGTGAAACTACAAATCCGTGTCTTCTATTGGGAAGGTAAGTCCACCACTACCTCCCATTTTATAAATTTTTAAGTAAATAGTTGTTTTTATGCTTTTCGGCGCCTCTGTTCCAGCCATTTTGTATTTCCAGCCATATTTGCTTTCTTTGTTGAAAAAATTAATACATTTTTATATATAATACTAGCTGATGACCCGGTGCATTGCCTGGGTATTTATTTGGCTGCTGTTGGCTCTGCCCACTTTTTCTAACTTTAACACTCAATGACCAAGTTTGTGAGCTTTGGGGTCCTTGGCATCAATAATTTGTATTTTCCCATTGAAATGAAACAAATCTAATTGGCTGTTTGTGGCTTCACCCCCTTTTCTGATTTGAATTCCAGTCACCCAATGACCAACTATACCACGTTTGAGGCTTGTGCCATTAACAGTGCAAGAATGGCAGCAATTTAACCTCTCTGGCATTCTGGGTAATGCGTACATAAGTATGCATTACCGTTTTTGTTAAATATTTTTTTTTCTTGCTGTAGCTAGCGTATTGCTAGCTACAGCAGTACGCCATGCCGTCCGCGTCCGCATCCACCCTCCCAATCCCTGCCGGCCATACTTACACGTCCGAAATCCTGCAAGAAGCGTGACTTCCTATCGTCGCTTCTCCCGTCGCCATGGTGATGATCGGACATGACATCATGACGTCATCAACGTCATGACATCATGGCGAGCTCCGATCTTTCCCATTGCGCAGCCTGGCGTTTCGGGGGGAGGGGGGGACAGCCCCTTTAGCTGTGCATCGCGGCGGATCGGCGGGTAGCGGCGGCGATCGGACAGAACATGTAGCTAGCAAAGTGCTAGCTACATGTTCTGAAAAAAAGTAAGTAAAAAGACCCTCCAGGGGCTAAGCAATCCTCCTTGGCGTACATGGACGAGCTGAGCTCTTCCATACCGCCAAGGAGGTTAAATATTCCCCTTGAAAATCAATAGGTGAATTTTGATTGGCTGTTGCAGGCTTCACTCACTTTTCTGAATATTAATCTCAGTCACCCAGTGGCCAGCTGTGTCAAGTTTGAGAACCCTGCCATTAACAGCTGCAGTTTATATTTTGCCATTTTTAGAAGTTAGTTGTTTTTGGCTCAGCCCACTGTTTCTAACCTTGACATATAAACACTCAATGACCAAGTTTATGAGCTTTGGGGTCCTTGGCATCAATATTTGCATTTTTCCATTGATATTAAACAAATCTGGCTGTTTGTGGCTCTGCCCCCTTTCCAGAATCTGAACCCCAGTCACCCAATGACTGACTGTACCAGATTTGAGGCCTCTGCCACTAGCAGTGTAAGACTGGCAGCAATGTAAATATTCCCTGTGAAAATCAATAGGTGAATTTTTATTGGCTGTTGTAAACTCCACCCACTTTCCTGAATATTAATCCCAGTCACCCAGTGACCAACTGTGTCAAGTTTGAGAACCCTGCTGGCATTAACCATGTAAGAATGGCTTCAGTTTATATGTTCAGGAATCTGATTGGCTGTTTGTGGCCCCGCCCCTTTAGTGAACTTAAACCCCAGTCACCCAATGACGACTGTAGCAAGTTTGAAGCCTCTGCCATTAACAGTGTAAGAATGGCTGCAGTTTAAATATTCCCCTTGAAAATCCATAGGTGAATTTTGATTGGCTGTTGTAGGCTCCACCCACTTTCTGAAATCTTAATCTCATTTATTCAGTGACCAAGTGTGCCAAGTTTGAAAATACTGTGATTAAGAATGGCTGCAGTTTACATTTTCCCATTTATTTATTATTTATTTATTGTATTTATAAAGCGCCAACATATTATGCAGCGCTGAAAATGAATGGCTGAAATTTGATTGGCTGTTTTATGCTCCGCCCACTTTTCCTGGATTTGTAACCTCGGTCACCAAGTGACCAACTGTGTCAAGTGTGGGGACTCTGGCTTGATTACTGTGAGAATAGCAGCCTTTTCCATTTTTTCCATTGACATGAATGGGTGGAATCTGATTGGCTGTTTGTAGCTCCGCCCAGGTGTGCAGGGGGGCCGCGAGACCCCCAGAACATATCATCCCAGGTAGTAAGGGATCTGTATACTAAGTTTCGTTCAAATTGGTCAAGTCGTTTTTCGAGTGATCGCGGCACATACACACATTCGATTTTATATTATATTGATTGTAGAATAATCTTCTACTGAATGACTATTAAAAAAAAACAACCTGTGGCTGAACTTCGGTTTATAGCTAAAGTGTGGCTGCCCGTTAAAAATGGCGGCGTGTCACTGGAGCTCTGTAAAGTGATTGTGCAGAAGCTGCGAGGTGTGAAGAGGACACGCCGGCATGCGCAGAGCGCGGGGAAACACAGATGGGGGATGGGGGATAAATCATCGAACATATTCTGCTGACAGTCATCAAAGTGGCCGTCTTCTGGGAGTAATCAAGTCTAATTACGGCGGAGAGGCCCCCAGACATAACAAAGGCCGGGAGCAGGTAGAGGCGCTCCGAGGCCGGGGATTAGAGATGAGGATACCACTCCGGACAGATAATATGAGAGATGATTAAATGGCTTCTTCCAGAAGACGTGGCATAACGCTGTGCGAGCTTTCATCTGTCTGATGGCGAATCCAGAACGCGGGATGAGATAGCCGCAGACGTGTGACGCGGGAGGCTGGGGTCACACTGGCGACTATACGTCTAATTTATAAAATGCCAACATGACACTGAATCTGACTGGATTTAAAGGGAACCTGAGGTGAGAGTCATATGGAGGCTGCCATATTTATTTTCTATTAAGCAATACCAGTTGCCTGGCTGTCCTGCTGATCCTCTGCCTCTAATACTTTTAGCCATAGACCCTGAACAAGCATGCAGCATATCAGGTAGTCTGACTCAGCTGACTCAGGTTTGACTGGATTATTCATATGCTTGTTCCAGGGTTTTGACTCAGACACTTATTATGCCAGAAGATAAACAGGGCTGCCAGGCAACTAGCATTGTTTACAAGGAAATAAATATGGCAGCCTCCATATCACTCTCACCTCAGGTTCCCTTTAAAGTGAACCCGAGGTGAAAATAAACTGATGAGATAAACAATTATATTTATCCTCCTACTCCTAAAAATGACTTTGTAAGACATCCCAGGATTTTATTTTATATTTAAACATTTAGAAAGTAGATAGAATGTTTTGTTGTCTCTGCTCAGTTGCAGTCTATTAAGTGTTCCTAAATGAAAATACATGAACTATATCGACCCTTTCTCTCTCCATCTGCTCTCAGAAATATGTAGAAAATGTATTTTGCCACAAAAAAACTTTTATGTTGGTAATTTGCTTATCAGTGATGTTTACTATATTCCTGACAAGGTTCTGACAAGACAGAAGCTGTCATTTCCAGCCTTAAAAATCAACTATTTCAGGCAGCAAAATAAAACAAGTAAAACACCCTGGTTATTAATAGGTTTAGTACTGTACATACACATGTTTATCTCATCATGTCACATGTCACCTCGGGTACACTTTAAGCTGGCATTGGGCTGCAGCTTACTAATGTTCCCTCTGCAGTAATTGGGCATTGGGCTGCTGCACTAATGTTCCCACTTGGATGCTGTTCAGATAGAATATATTATAGTGTGTAGATTACTTCCTGAAGTGCGTCTAACTGCACAGTAAAGAAACAACAACAACAACAACAAGAAAAAATCTGCATCACAATCTAATCAGTGCTCAGCTCAGTCAGTGCTATTCATAGTTCTCCTGTTCCCCAGAATTTGCTCCATCTCTCGCTAGTTTTGGTGTTCAAATTCGGCATATTAAATTCAGAAAACACCCAAAAACTACCAAACTGCACATCTCAGCACCACTCCAGTACGAACAAGCGGATAAGGTCGGGGGGAGATCAGTACTTGCGCTCCACGGCCCACGGTGCGTTTCATGTGACTCCAATGATTCCTCCATGGAAGGAGGCGGGGTCGGTGCTAACATATGAGCAACCTGGGCAATTGCCCCGGGGCCTGAGCCGGCTTTATGGAGTCTTCGGCAGAGAAGCGATTTTCCTGTCCCGGAGGACGTGCTCCTCTGCCAGTCCACGGTTCCATGTACTTCCCGCCTTCATCCACCGCTGGCTGGATCTTCTCTTCCATATCACATGCACTGGGGCACGAAGGAGAGGGGCCCCTGCTAGGAGGGATATGGGGAGAACGGGCCCCTGCCAGGACAGGTGTGTCGCTGCTCTGTCAAAGACTATGCAGGAGCCCTGGGGAGCACAATTAGATTGGGGGTGACCTGATGGGGCCCTGCAGCCATCTCGGGACCCTGGGGGGGTATTGGGCAGCAAAAAGGGGCACCTAAATGCCAATTTAGGTAAGAGGTGTGCTGTTCCAAATGCATTACTCTTTTGCGTTGCATAGAACAGTTTGAGACACGGCGGGCTTCGAAAATTATCAGCCAAGGCATATTGAAATGTTTAAATAATTTTTGAATTGCAAAAAAAAAAAAAAGTGCAGCACAATCTAGAATTGTGACAATCTCATAATGAATTTGGGAATTCAGCTCACTTTAGTCACTTTGAATTTTGCCATCTTTTCCATGGTCTGGATCATATATATATTTAGGACATGCAGTTTTCAATGGTAATGCCCGAGATTATTCACCTAATCTTCATGCGATTGTTTTATACTGCTTGGGGTTACCACAAGGTCACTTTGAAATGACCCCCTGTGAACTTTCATGTCCAATCCTCTCACACACCGTACAACCAGAGAAACTGGATTACCAACAAACACATGATTCCCACCAGGGCTTCTGAGAGTTTAGGTGAGCTCTGCGAGGAATGGGCGGGTCTCTCCCAGAGGTCACACCCATTATGGTGACATGACAAGAGATTTAAGGCTTCTCTTTTTGGATCTTGGCCAGGCTGTGTTATTTTCCAACCTGAGCCCAATTTAATGATGCTTCAGCAGACATCAAAGTAACGTTAAGTCACTTGAAGTGGGCTGCAAATACTTGCGGAATTCCCTCACTTTGTCAGGAAGATTGACATACAAGCCTGCTAAAGGCTGCGCACCTCATCCACCCATTATTCTCAATTGCCCAAGGCTCCTCCGATCTCTTCCTCTACAGATTACTCAGGACTTCAGTAATCCTGAAGATCACAATCAATTGTCCTGAAACGTGGTCAGAACAGACGTTGTCACCGATCAATACAGCGTGGGCTCCTTTCATGTGTGCGAAAAAAATGGATTGAGAATGACGGCCGGTGTCTGAGCCCTTCAACCGCGCCGCTCTAATTCTCCTGGCAAATCGCTGTCTCTTTTTTGTCTTCTTTTCACGTTCCTTCGTTTCCTGTTACCGTTTAACTCAATAAAAACGTTACAATGTGTTTTCGTGGACGTCTCTTGATGTCTGTGATGAGGCGGTTGGCAAGGATCTTGTCATGTCACACAACCGCTAAGCATTTTACAGAAAATAGGCTCGTTGTGGTAAAGTCTCACGTGTGTTGTTATTATTGATAATTTTAAAAGAATGAAAATGATATTTATGGAAAGTCATGTTTAACGTAGCCATGGGCAGCCATGTTTGTAGAGTTAGTTTTAGGTAAAATTGGGCCTCGTAGCTACCAACTGTCCCTCTTTTGGAGGGACAGTCCCTCTTTGGGAATCCTGTCCCGCTGTCCCTCTTTCTTCCTCAAATGTCCCTCTTTCAGGACTTATGTACAGATGTGTGTAAATATATCTATTATATCTGCTGAAAAATGTGTTTAAAGGGGCACTATGGTGAAAATTTTTAAAAATTAAAATACGTGCAAAAAGACAAATAAGAAGTATGTTTTTTCCAGAGTAAAATGAGCCATAAATTAATTTTCTCCTATGTTGCTGTCACTTACAGTAGGTAGTAGAAATCTGACAGAAGCGACAGGTTTTGGACTAGTCCATCTTTTCATAGGAGATTCTCAGTAAGGCTTTTATTCTTTATAAAAATATTCCCTAAAAAGGATTTAAATAATGATGCTGGGCAGCTTCTCTGCTTGCTACACAGTTTTTTGGCAGTTGGACAGAGCAACTGCCATTCACTAAGTGCTTTTTAAAATAAATAAATCCCTGAGAATCTCCTATGAAGAGATGGACTAGTCCAAAACCTGTCACTTCTGTCAGATTTCTACTACCTAATGTAGGTGACAGCAACATAGGAGAAAAGTAATTTATGGCTCATTTTACTCCGGAAAAAACTTACTTCTTATTGTACAGGTTTGCACATATTTTAAATTTTACAATTTTTCGCCATAGTGCCCATTTAATTGACTCTAAACTTTATTCTCATCCTTAAAATGTATATATTTCTTTTTTTCAAATGTTAATATGAAGGAAAATGAACCAGGATAGAGAGGTCCAGTGTGTTTGAATTATAAAACAGCATATTTTTCTTATGAAATCTTTATGGTATGTGTGACTAGGGGTGTGACGGGGGTGTGGCTTAAGTGTCCCTCTTTCTTATCTCAAAAAGTTGGGAGGTGTGGGGCCTAGTAAAGCATGTTATATGCCTTTATACTCCTATGTAATTATGGAAAATGTGATGATTTTGTTTTTGACACTATTGATGTATTTTAAACTCTAATTTCTGGGAAAAGAGTCTACGGCTCTAATTCAATTCACTTTTTCTCCTAAGTCTTCTCCTTGGGGATATTTTCACATCTTATCATTCAATAAAATGGCTTTTAAAGTACAAGTCAGGAAGAAAAATTGACAGTACTTTTTTGCATGATTTTTGGTGTGTTTTAAATTGTGTTGAAGACAAGGTGAAAAATTATCTACTGAGAGAAAACTGAGGAGAAAAAGTGAATTGCATACGGGCCTAAGAATGGGAAGGTGGCCCAGTGTGACAGAGAGCTCCTTGCTAACGTTTATTACATTTTTAGTGGCCTGTCAGATGGAAAATACGGTCTCTTGGGTCGCCATTTTGTTTTGCTCAGCATAAGGTGGCCACTCACGATACAATAAAATGATCTGATTTTGCAGTAATTCGATAAAAACGATCGTATCTCTCGAAAAAATTGAAAGCTTTTTTTTTCATTCGACTGAAAAATCCGATCGGATTTCCCGTTTTTTTCTATTTAAATCGATCCGGAATGCCAGATATTTCTCTTCAATTTCTACTAAAGTTTGTATGGTGTGTGTTGGATTGTTAATATATTAATATACACACCCTAGCAATTTTGTCAGTTACCACCAATCATTTTTATCATAATTGAGGAAAAAATTGAACATAGGTGTGGGGTACACTGGTCATATTTTTGAAAGGTTACAATCAGTCAGAAAAATTGATTGCAATTCTTGAATTGAACAGATATTTAAAAAATTGTATGTTGTGTGGCCACCTTTAGTTAAAAAGCAAAATTAAACTGTTAAACTTTTTTTCAATGATTTTGCTTTTTTAAGTGATAGAATATGTGCCCAGTTTAGTACACCGTGAGGGGTAATGGCAATGCCCTAATCTGCGGTTTTCTATTATTTTTACAGCAACTGACGCTCCAGTTAATTAACTAATTTACTAAGGCATAGTCGCTGACCCTGAGGTTCCCCAGAGCGATATGATACAGCAACCTTCCGCTGCGATTATTTCTTTTATGTCTGCTGAGTATGAAAAACACCAACGCCTCAATCTTATTGAAAGTTAAAGGGCCTGATTAACTAAACCACCATCACTGTGGATATCATAAGGGATTCCACCATGTTGTACTGGATTCATGAACGGTAGCTATTAAAGGGGAACTGAAGAGAGAGGTGTACGGAGGCTGTCATGTTTATTTCCTTTTAAGCAATACCGGTTGCCTGGCAGCCCTGCTGGTCCTCTGCCTCTAATACTATTAGCCATAGCCCCTGAACAAGCATGCAGCAGATCAGGTGTTTCAGACTTTAAAGTCAGATCTGACAAGACTAGCTGCATGCTTGTTTCTGGTGCTATTCAGATACTTCTGCAGAGAAATAGACCAGCAGGGCTGCCAGGCAACTGGTATTGATTAAAAGGAAATAAATATGGCAGCCTCCGTATACCTCTTACTTCAGTTCCCCTTTAAGTTGTTTGAATTTGCCTCGCTCGTCTGGGCCAGTGCTGCTTGCAAATGTTCTCCGAAGTCATTTTGATTTTGAGTAAATATTTGCAAAAACGCATTGTATTTTCGCACTACGATCAAAGAAAATAATTTTTTCTGTTTGATGTAAAAATTCACCAAAAACTCAAAAAATAATAAAAAAATTGAAAAATCAAAAACTTATTAGAAAATGATTTCCAATAGCATATTTGCTCAAAAGTCAAATTTTACATTATTTTTTCGCAAAAATGAATGTGAAAAGAATACTGTCATTGTCGCTCATCACTGACCTGGGCTAAATCAGATCATAGTCAGATATAAACCATTAAAAGTTAAAAAGCTGAACTGTTCACAGTAAAAAAAAAAACTCCCTGTAGAGAACATGAGACTACATTCACACACTGGGTAATTTACTAACATTTCAACAACCCCCACTGTGTTCTAATATGACCCAGGAAATGGCAGCAATTTTTATCACCCTGTGGAAGGCTGTTTTTAATAAACATAGTTCATGTTTGCTGGATCATTTCTGGTGTCTCCTCTTTGAGGATGGACAGAGGTAATAAATAGCAGCAAACTGTACAGCAAGATTCTCAGAACTCTTCTCATATGTATGTTGTCTCTTGTTTGCTGTTTTTCTGAAAAGGTGATAAAATATTACTGAAGTTAAGTTCTTAGGCACAACTGTCACCAATGAGATGGGGAGTAAATACCACTAAATGCCAAAAGAAAGCCCAGCAAAGGTTGTTCTTCCTGGGACAACTGCAGAAGTTTGGCATGCCGCAGGAGCTGTTGATGATTTGAGTCTATCCTCTGATCTTCCATCATCGTATGGTATGCAGGTGCTACCGCAAGCGACAAGTACAAACTACAAAGGGTGATCAATGCTGCAGAAAGAATCATTGGGACACCCCTGCCACTCCTGGACCTCCTTCACACATCCAGGCTAAGATCCTGGGCAAACAGGATTGTGCAAGACCCCCGCCACCCCGGTAGTCACTTCTTCATCCGCATGCGCTCAGGCCGCCGTTACAGAACTATTCCCACCAAAACCTCCAGGCACAGGAACTCTTTCTTCCCCCAAGCCATGCTCATTCTAAACTAGTGCCCCTACCGGCAGCATGGCCCTGCAGGACTGCTACATAGGTCTCTATATTTACATGTTTATTTTTACTCTGTCTGTGCTTTACGTATCTGTCGCACAAATGTCTGTTACGTTATACTGTTGTGATGATCCGCTCAGCTGGCTGCACAGGCAGACAGCTGTTTGTCCATTCCTCTAGTCTGTGGGCTGCAGGTCTCTGGAACAGAGACCTGTCTTTTCATTGCAAGTTTCTGTTCTGTTCTCTTGCTGGGGAATTTGCATACATTCGTTATGCAAATCCCCTACCTGCCTTCTTTGATGACTGGCACTATAAGAGCTTTATGTTTCCCAGAATGCTTTGCTGGTCATTTCCCTTCCTTGCTCAGTTCCTGATGGACACTGCTGGAGTGTCAGCCATTGCTATCTAGTATAGTTAATTCCTGGGGGTTGCTTTTGGCTCCCCTTCTAGCCCAGTCAGGTTGTATTATCTGTATTGCCTGTTCTGTCTTGTCTTGCCTGTTTGCCATTGTCCTGTCCCTATGGTGGTTGACAGGAAATGGTTCTGATCTATGTTCTTGGAGTATAGCTGGTGCAGCGGTTGCTACCAGCTATCTCTTCTGTTCTGTTTCCTGGGATCGCGCTAGCTACTTTGTGCGAGCGCTGGGGATCCTTCTGTTCTGTCTTGTCGGTCGCGATTGCGCTGTCACCAACGGCGGTTGATTCTGTCACGATTGTGGAACTTTCCCCGTGATCAGCGCACAACGCGTGCGCTGACAGGGCGGAGATCCTCCACAAGCGTATAATTTGCAGGAACCCAGCAAAAGGTGCAACGCACCTGTAGAGGGAAATTCCTGTCGGCAGATGGCGCTGGGGAGTGCAGAGGAACCAATCCTCTGTACCTCCACAAGTGCCAGACAGGAATTGTACGAAGCGCAGAATGCAATCGCAAGAGAGGCGATTGTGAATGAGATTGAGCAAAAGGGATAGGTTGTATGTGTGTGCGCCAATCCAGTCGCCACTCCGCGACCGCGCACACACACAACAGCAGATACGAAATAGGAACGCGATCGCGAGAGGTGCGATCGCGAGACGTGACACAAGGCAGAACAGAATAGAATACAAGGGTAGCAAAGGCACAGCAAATAAAATAAGGAGATACGGAAAATAACAACCGCTAGCTAACCGCGAACACCGCACTCATTCGCAACAGTGCACGCGGTTATGCGCGATCTCCACGTGATAAGCACAATAGAGACAAGCACGCCTAACTAACCATAAACAGACAAACATGAAACAGGGGACGCGAGCGCTTCCTTAACGGTTACCTCACCGAGCCTGTAGCAAGCGCAGCGGACAAGACAGACACACGAAAAACAAGAACTAGGCAGGAAGGATCCACCGCTCTTCCGCCAGAGCAAGTGTGATCCAAGCAGGAACATAGATCAGAAAGATCCACAGCCGCTAACGCTAGCGGCTAGTGCGATCTCAGCAAGACAGAACGATTCGCTATCAACCGCCGTTGGTGACAGCGCAATCGCGACCGACAAGACAGAACAGAAGGATCCCCAGCGCTCGCACAAAGTAGCTAGCGCGATCCCAAGAAACAGAACAGAAGGATCCCCAGCGCTAGCACAAAGTAGCTAGCGCGATCCCAGGAAACAGAACAGAAGAGATAGCTGGTAGCAACCGCTGCACCAGCTATACTCCAAGAACATAGATCAGAACCATTTCCTGTCAACCACCATAGGGACAGGACAATGGCAAACAGGCAAGACAAGACAGAACAGGCAATACAGATAATACAACCTGACTGGGCTAGAAGGGGAGCCAAAAGCAACCCCCAGGAATTAACTATACTAGATAGCAATGGCTGACACTCCAGCAGTGTCCATCAGGAACTGAGCAAGGAAGGGAAATGACCAGCAAAGCATTCTGGGAAACATAAAGCTCTTATAGTGCCAGTCATCAAAGAAGGCAGGTAGGGGATTTGCATAACGAATGTATGCAAATTCCCCAGCAAGAGAACAGAACAGAAACTTGCAATGAAAAGACAGGTCTCTGTTCCAGAGACCTGCAGCCCACAGACTAGAGGAATGGACAAACAGCTGTCTGCCTGTGCAGCCAGCTGAGCGGATCATCACAACTGTTGTAAACCTGGAAACTTGCACTATGCCTAACGCCTGTTGTGTACCACAAATAATTCTGGGTGTGGCACCCGCCGCACTTGGCGAAATAAATCCGATTCTGATTCTGATTAGGAAAAACATCTTTTATGTATTTCATGTGATTTGTTTGCTTGGAAAATGCTGATAGGTTATTTTATAAATGAGCAGTTAAATAAGGTTCTGTTCTTCTTACACAGCTTGCCAGTCAAACCAGCAGATGGCGCTCCCCCAAAACCTGAAGCATCGTTTGTAATATTTCATGTTCTGCTAAACTACAAAAAAGTTTCAAAAAACAAACCAAAAAAGAAAAAACAAAAAAAAAATCCAAATACCGAAATTATACGTAAACAAAAAAACAGAAAAAGGAACAACTAACTCGTACATGTACACCTAAAAAGAGTAATTTGAGCTCGATAAATTACTGCTGATATTCTATTATTGGGCAATAGGTAATACAAATTATAGAATATCTGTCATTTTTACCAATATTTTTCTATCATTAAACCTAACCTTTTTTTTACTAACCTAACTATATATTTTTCCCTACTACTTTTTCCCTAACCTAACTATATATGTATATATATAAATTACCAAGGGGTGAGCAGCACAAACCAAATTTTTTTATGCAATTCTATGCAAAGCATGCACGCAGCGCTGGAGGTCCCCAGACTCCATAAGAAATATATAAGTACAGAGGGGCTGCAGCACACAACAGGAAAACAGTGACAGGGGCTCTTGGTTACGCTTTAACGCGCTTAAGCTCACCAACTGCGCCAAAGTGTCCCCAATCTGGTGAGTCCTACTCTACCATGCAAAATGCCAGTTTTTATAAGCAGTCTAGTGGGAACTAAACCAAAAACCCTAAAATGTCAACTAGATGGGAAAAAAGGAAATTAAAAACACCTCACCCTTCACCTAGCTACCAAACGAACTCTCTTAACATGTGCAAAGCACTCATTTATATACTTAACTGTGCTAGAGGTGGGCGTGGTCATGCAGGCTCACAGGGGAAAATTATAAATAAATTACCAAGGGGTGAGCAGCACAAACCAAATTTTTTTATGCAATTCTATGCAAAAAAAAAAAAAAAAAAAAATTTGGTTTGTGCTGCTCACCCCTTGGTAATTTATTTATAATTTTCCCCTGTGAGCCTGCATGACCACGCCCACCTCTAGCACAGTTAAGTATATAAATGAGTGCTTTGCACATGTTAAGAGAGTTCGTTTGGTAGCTAGGTGAAGGGTGAGGTGTTTTTAATTTCCTTTTTTCCCATCTAGTTGACATTTTAGGGTTTTTGGTTTAGTTCCCACTAGACTGCTGATAAAAACTGGCATTTTGCATGGTAGAGTAGGACTCACCAGATTGGGGACACTTTGGCGCAGTTGGTGAGCTTAAGCGCGTTAAAGCGTAACCAAGAGCCCCTGTCACTGTTTTCCTGTTGTGTGCTGCAGCCCCTCTCTACTTATGTATATATATATATATATATATATATATATATATATATATATATATATATGTACACTTTATGAATGGCAGTTGCTCAGCCCAACTGCCAGCATAATGTGCAAACAATTTTGGGGGACCGGCTGGCATCTTTTTATGCACCCCTTTTTTTAATCTTTTTTCCCCCTTCCCTTCGCAAACAATCAGCAAGCTGTAAGCAGACCTCATCAGAACAAACGCCCGGCCAACATACAAAAGCTTCATCAATATGCTCTTGTGTCTGAGCAACATATTTGCAGCATAGTTTGCTTGTAGTTTATTTACTTTAACTATAGTTTGCTAAAACGCTTATTATATAGAAAAAAATAATAAAAGAAGAAAAGAGAAAAAAAAATAGGATGGAAAAAGGAAAAAAAAAATTAAAAAATACCATAATCAGATGCCAAATGCCAGCCCTTTATATACTCAAATATAGATACTCAGTAAATTGTTAAAGGAGTAATTTTATTCTTCACACCTAAATGAAAATAAATGTACATAACACTTATGGCGCATACTCACGGGCTATAATTGTCGCCCGTGAGTATGCACCGTCGCACGGGCGCGCACCCCGAACTGTCGCCCGTCGCTGATGTCGCCAGGCGATTGAAAGATTCAATCGCCTGGCGACAGTCGCCGCCGCAACTGTCGCTAGTCCGCGTGAGTACGTGGACTAGCGACAGCAGCCTCCATTGAGGTATACGGAGCTTCCGGCGGGGGGATAAGGAACATTGGCGACAGCTTCCGTCGCGCCACTGGTCCTTCTACCGCGGGTGTACGCGGAGGGACCTGGCGAGGAGCTGCCGCCGGCCTGTCGCCCACACGCTCACGTGTGCTGGCGACAGGCCACTTTTGCAGCCCGTGAGTACGGGCCATTAGGGCTGGTTCACATTTGGCGCTTGGAGTGCTGTCAGCCCGCGACGGCGTTTGGCTTCGCAATTCACAACCCAAATTTCTCGACTCAACGCGAATTACCCTCTTTTTATGCACCCTTTCCAGTGTTCTTTTGTAAAGAATAAAAGGTATACTAAGAATGCCCCATGAGGAGATGGACTGATCCAACAACTGTTAGACTTTTACTGCTTACTGTAAATGACAGCAACATAAGAGAAAAGTAATTTATATCCCATTTTACACTAGAAAAAATGGGAAAAATTTACATATTATATGTATGTATTTAAAATTTGAAATTCCTTCGTGATAGTGGTCCTTAAATGTCGCAATAAGTAAGGTGAGAAGTATAGAGAGATAAGTCGTGAGATACGTTTATCACCGTCACACTGGGACACAACCCTTTACACAAATGACTGTAACAAAGATCAGGAGGAGTTCACAGAAACTTTGTACCTTTCACTGTTTGTCAGCGGACAAGTCTGAATCAATGTCACACCTATCATGGGTGACAATTCCCTACCCTGCTGGGATGGGTGAGGCCGAAACTACTGCAACTCCCAGCAAAGTGCAGCAGGGGGCCTGATTACCTCTCAGCCTGGAGGGGATACCCATTCACTGTGTGTGTGTGTGTGTGTGTGTGTGTGTGTGTGTGTGTGTGTGTGTGTGTGTGTGTGTGTGTGTGTGTGTGTATGTGTGTCCATAGTTCGCTGACTGTCCTCACAGGAGCTCACAATCTAATCCTACCATAGTCATAGTCTAATGTCCTACCATATTATTATTATGTATTTATATAGCACTGACCTCTTCTGCAGCACTTTACAGAGTACATAGTCATGTCACTGACTGTCCTCAAAGGAGCTCACAATCTAATCCTACCATAGTCATAATGTGATGTCCTACCATATTATTATTATGTATTTATATAGCCTTGACATCTTCTGCAGCACATTACAGAGTACATAGTCATGTCACTGACTGTCCTCAGAGGAGCTCACAATCTAATCCTACCATAGTCATAGTCTAATGTCCTACCATATTATTATTATTATGTATTTATATAGCACTGACATCTCCTGCAGCACTGTACAGAGTACATAGTCATGTCACTGACTGTCCTCAGAGGAGATCACAGTCTAATCCTGCCATAGTCATAGTCTAATGTCCTACCATATTATTATTATGTATTTATATAGCACTGACATCATCTGCAGCACATTACAGAGTACATAGTCATGTCACTGACTGTCCTCAGAGGAGATCACAGTCTAATCCTGCCATAGTCATAGTCTAATGTCCTACCATATTATTATTATGTATTTATATAGCACTGACATCTTCTGCAGCACATTACAGAGTACATAGTCATGTCACTGACTGTCCTCAGAGGAGCACACATCTAATCCTACCATAGTCATAGTCTAATGTCCTACCATATTATTATTATGTATTTATATAGCACTGACATCTTCTGCAGCACTGTACAGAGTACATAGCCATGTCACTGACTGTCCTCAGAGGAGCTCTCACTCTAATCCTACCATAGTCATAGTCTAATGTCCTACCATATTATTATTATGTATTTATATAGCACTGACATCTTCTGCAGCACTTTACAGAGTACATAGTCATGTCACTAACTGTCCTCAGAGGAGCTCACACTCTAATCCTACCATAGTCATAGTCTAATGTCCTACCATATTATTATTATGTATTTATATAGCAGTGACATCTCCTGCAGCACTGTACAGAGTACATAGCCATGTCACTGACTGTCCTCAGAGGAGCTCTCACTCTACTCACTCTAATCCTACCATAGTCATAGTCTAATGTCCTACCATATTATTATTATTATGTATTTATATAGCACTGACATCTTCTGCAGCACTTTACAGAGTACATAGTCATGTCACTGACTGTCCTCCTCAGAGGAGCTCACAATCTAATCCTACCATAGTCACAGTCTAATGTCCTACCATATTATTATTATGTATTTATATAGCACTGACATCCTCTGCAGCACTTTACAGAGTACATAGTCATGTCACTGACTGTCCTCAGAGGAGCTCACAATCTAATCCTACCATAGTCGTAGTCTAATGTCCAAACATATTATTATTATGTATTTATATAGCACTGACATCTTCTGCAGCACTTTACAGAGTACATAGTCATGTCACTGACTGTCCTCAGAGGAGCTCACACTCTAATCCTACCATATTCATAGTCTAAGGCCCTACCATATTATTATTATGTATTTATATAGCACTGACATCTCCTGCAGCACATTACATAGTTCTTAGTCATGTCACTGACTGTCCTCAAAGGAGCTTACACTCTAATCCCTACCATAGTCATAGTCTAATGCCCTACCATATTATTATTATGTATTTATACAGCACTCACAATTTTCTGCAGCACTGTTCAGAGTACAAAGTCATCTCACTAACTGTCCTCAGAGGAGCTCACAATCTAATCCTACCATAGTCATAGTATAATATCCTACCATATTATTATTATTATGTATTTATATAGCACTGACATCTTCAGCAGCACTGTACAGAGTACATAGTCATGTCACTGACTGTCCTCAGAGGAGCTCACACTCTAATCCTACCATAGTCATAGTCTAATGTCCTACCATAATATTATTATGTATTTATACAGCACTGACATCCTCTGCAGCACTTTACAGAGTACATAGTCATGTCACTGACTGTCCTCAGAGGAGCTCACAATCTAATCCTACCATAGTCGTAGTCTAATGTCCAAACATATTATTATTATGTATTTATATAGCACTGACATCTTCTGCAGCACTTTACAGAGTACATAGTCATGTCACTGACTGTCCTCAGAGGAGCTCACACTCTAATCCTACCATATTCATAGTCTAAGGCCCTACCATATTATTATTATGTATTTATATAGCACTGACATCTCCTGCAGCACATTACAGAGTTCTTAGTCATGTCACTGACTGTCCTCAAAGGAGCTTACACTCTAATCCCTACCATAGTCATAGTCTAATGCCCTACCATATTATTATTATGTATTTATACAGCACTCACAATTTTCTGCAGCACTGTTCAGAGTACAAAGTCATCTCACTAACTGTCCTCAGAGGAGCTCACAATCTAATCCTACCATAGTCATAGTATAATATCCTACCATATTATTATTATTATGTATTTATATAGCACTGACATCTTCTGCAGCACTGTACAGAGTACATAGTCATGTCACTGACTGTCCTCAGAGGAGCTCACACTCTAATCCTACCATAGTCATAGTCTAATGTCCTACCATAATATTATTATGTATTTATACAGCACTGACATCTCCTGCAGCACATTATAGAGCACATAGTCATGTCACTGACTGTCCTCAGAGAAGCTCACAATCTAATCCTACCATAGTCATAGTATAATGTCCTACCATATTATTATTATGTATTTATATAGCACTGACATCTTCTGCAGCACATTACAGAGTACATAGTCATGTCACTGACTGTCCTCAGAGGAGCTCACACTCTAATCCCACCATAGTCATAGTCTAATGTCCTACCATATTATTATGTATTTATATAGCACTGATATCTTCTGCAGCACATTACAGAGTACATAGTCATGTCACTGACTGTCCTCAGAGGGCTCACAATCTATTCCTACTATAGTCATAGTCTAATGTCCTACCATAATATTATTATGTATTTATACAGCACTGACATCCTCTGCAGCACTTTACTGAGTACATAGTCATGTCACTGACTGTCCTCAGAGGAGCTCACACTCTAATCCTAACATAGTCATAGTCTAATGTCCTACCATATTATTATTATGTATTTATACAGCACTGACATCTTCCGCAGCACTTTACTGAGTACATAGTCATGTCACTGACTGTGACCATATGCACTTCTGCACACCAGATGAGTCTGTCAATTACAGCTTCTCTCAGCTGTTGCATAGGCATGTTCATAGCTTCACATATGCTGTCTAACCATCTTGGTCTCTGCCATCCTCTTCTTCTTTTACCCTTAATCTGGTCTTCTAATTATGTGACTGAAGTATTTGAGTGTTAATAGTATTATCAGCCCTCTAGTGAACCCTCTGGGCTTATTTCTGTAAGCAGTGTCTGGTTAGACCTTCTGGCAGTCCGGGGAACTCTCAGCAGCTTTCTCCACACCTACAATTCAAAAGCATCAAGTTTTCTACACATGGCCTTATTTATAGTCCAACCAGTGGCATAGTTGAGAAGCTTAGGGCCACAGTGCGAGTTCCACATGGGGCCCCATCAGAGCCGGGACAAGGTACTCCAGCACCCAAGGCTGAGACACCAAAGTGCGCCCCTCCATCCCTCCCACCCCAACCATCACACACTGATTGCTATTAGACTAAGAGGCGCCACAGGGCCCACAACCTCCCCAACACCTTAATATCTAGTTATATGGCTTGCAGTCACTGCCATGTATCCCCTTTTCGTATTTCTTTCTGCTTCAAACACAATTAGGAATGACAGCTGAATGAATTCTGCGCCCCCTCCTACACTGCGCCCTGAGGCTGGAGCCTCTCCAGCCTATGCCTCGGCCCGGCCCTGGGCCCCATGCACTCTTTTGATATGAAGCAGCAAAACCAACCAAGGCCAGTTTCAGTGTCAGAGAGGTGTAATCGGAGAAAGGAAACAGTTTGTTGAGGATTACCACTATGCAATGCACATATAGAGTTATTCATTACCAGCATAACACCAATGAAAAGCTAATAAGATGGATGAAGGAGGGCCCCTAGTGGCCCCTCTGGTCCAGGGGCCCTGATGCAGTCGCTACCTCTGCTTCCCCTATTGCTACGCCACTGAGTCCAACTTTCACACCCGCTATACTTTACATGCGCTGTGTGCACAGGTAACATTTAACCACTTTGCATCCAGACCTTGTTTCCCACTTATGAACCAGAGCAGTTTTGACAGTTTAGCTATGTCCTTATTTAATCAGCAATAACTTTATCCCTACTTAGGACAATTAAATAAAATATATATTGTTTTTTAAAGACAAACTAGGCTTTCATTGTATGCCATTTTTTCCCTTAAACAATTTTGTTTTCTATGAATTTTAATGGGAAAACAAGGAATAAAATAGAAAAAACACACTATTTCTCAGTTTGACCAATTCCAGTTTAAAAATAAAACGTGCTACTGTAGATAAAAACACACATTTTGCTTGACTATTCTTACTGCTTATCACAAAACTTAGATTATGTTCCTGTCACAATTTATGTTGACGATATTTGATTCTGAAATAATACTACAGAGTGTATTTTTCACTATGAACTGAGAAAATAAAAGTATTTTTAAAGGTAAAAACCAATCTCATTAGCTCAGGAAACATATATTCCCGTTCACCAATTAGTGCTGCATCAGATAGTGCCAGAAATGTGCACAGGAGCAAGCCCAATCCTGCACACCACTGCTTCTGCTACAAGACATATATCTACTGACTCGTGGCTTAGATGAAGTCACAGAGGATGTAGATATACTGTAGTGGTGGATAAAGTGGGTAATGGGCTTTTGTGAACGCACCCCGATGTCTCTCCTTAAGATGCGTACCCACCTTTGGCTCCTGTTGTCCGTCAAGGATCGGAGGTCATCTCTGGGCCGGCTGACAAAGTGTACTATTGCTATGCAGGGAACGCAGGGATGATGGAGCGGCGAGTACCAACTTCTTTGTGCACGCCGCTTGGCCAAGTTGATTCGCCCAACAGATTGCTTGCGGAGCGGTGGTCAGGGGAAGCTATACACACTCCTGACTATTGGCTCAGGCGGTAGTTATTGGCAGCCTCCACTGACTTTAGTCATGTGTGTGTACGAAGCTCTGCAGCATGAGGGGTGGGGTAGCCCCTAGCCAGAATCACTGTTTCTTATCATTCTAGAAAGGGAGGTCTGACTTACATTTTTGATGCACTTTTGGAGACAAACAGATAACTGTACTGAAGAGGTTGCTCTTAATGTCTTTATACATTGCTTCCATCTCTCGCCCATTTTTGGGTGCCCTGAATATCGTTGTGAAGTTAGGGCCGGCTCACATGGGCATTCGGGGGGCGTCTCATTTATTTAGCCAATCCTAATTGCTTTTCTGCCACCGAGCAGAAAAGTGTTTTGCATCTGTTCCCATTGTTCAGTTGTCGCGCTCCCTAGGGGAATGCAGAAACGCTGAACATCGCCAATCCTGGACGGTACAAGTAGTGTCCAGCACGAGACGAAAGGATCAAGAGTGGCATTTACGCGAATGGCTTGAAAAAAATGGTACCGTGGTTTAAAAAAGGGCTTCCATTCATTTTGAATGGAAAGCGCTTGAGTGATGAATACCACCACCGCTGCAAGTGCCGCGATTAACGACCATGTGCACCGGCCCTTAGAATCAATTCCACTTCCAGCTAGCAGAGATAAGCCCAGGGGGGCTACTACAAATGGTGGGTACCCCCAGAAAAACTTTGACCTTCAATGTTGATACCTCTTCCCTTTCATATTCCATGGACCCTCACAACCATGGGAGCCCATTTTGTGAAGGTTAAGTGTATCCATCATTATCTAATCCATAACAAGTGTAACCACAAAACACCTGATGTGCAGGATGAACCCCTTTATCGAAGGAGTTTTTTTTAGTAATTGGGGACTCCTTACTCTCTTGGCCCCACTGTGGTCGTAGGGTCTGCTCCCCTGTAGCTATGCCCCTAGATAAGGCCATGAATCCAGCCTGAGCTTCAAGGACCCTTTAATGGCTTCGGCTGTTTCCATACACCTGTTCCGCTTTAACCAGCCCAAGTGAACTGGTGCGTGTGTTATTTGGTTAATACTCTGGGCAAAAGGGGACACACTCATTATCAGTTGTTTTTTCTCTCTTTCTGGATGAGTTGTGTAACGGGATTACGCACCTGGAACAAACAAGACAAAGTTCTGGTAGATGTTTCCACCTCTCGGTTCTTCCCTTCCTGCCTCAGGTAAGACTGAGATCTAATCTCCTAATGGCCAGCACACCCTCCTTCTGTTCAATTGCCAATGAGCGGACTCACAATACAGCTTGAGTTACCAACAGAAATTCTACAATCCAGGTATGGATGAAATTAAACTCCAGCTAAAGTCTTGGACGCCTCCATCTCTCCAGATGTATCAGGATTGGATGAATGAAAAAAAAATTCTGATTCAACACTTTTTTCTGTGAAGCCTGATACAGCTGGAGCCATTACTGGCCACAGAACTACTTAGCTATTTTTTCTTCTACTTTCAATTGAGCCAAAATATTAATTCGTCCCACCTCTGAGAGTCCTACGTAAAATATCAGTGAGAAGTTTGGGATTGATTTATCACATATGGACGGCATCAACTCCTGCATTTTCCGTTGGCTGACTTACGTTGAAATGAATTTCAGAAATGCTAAATCATTTTTTTATACAGGATTGGTGTTGAAAAACAAGGATAAAAAAATAAAATGCAATAAAGCGTAATTTGATATTTGTTTATGAAACCATAACATTTACAAGTTTCTAGAATTAGATCCAGCGAATATTCATGGACTTGTGGTTCCATTTGTTCTGAACTTTGCACATGCCAAGGTGAGAAAATAATGTAGGAAACGCCCTTAATCTTCCAGTAACTTCCAGGCCCCAATTCATTAAGGATAGCAGAGGGAGGATCTCACAGGGGGCCTTGGGGCAGGGGTTAGACAAAGGTACCTTTCTTTTGTGACCTGTTCATGCATTATAATATTGACTCCATGAGAAAATTCTAAGTGACCTTTTTTCCCACCACTTTTTAAAGTTCTCTGCTTTTGTTTTTTTCATAGTCTCAAAAATTGCAAATTCTCATAAGTCAATTTTAGTTTTATATTTTAATGTTAAATTGAAAAAATATATATAGATATGTTTTTCATTATTTATGGATGTTCAGTAGGTTATGCCACCTTTTTCTTAACTTACAAAACCCGCATGAAAAATAGTGCTAAAAAAAAAAGTTGAAGAGTTCTTTAAAAAAGGAATTTATTTTAACAAGTCAGCCAATCAGAAACAGGTTGATGATAGTGATCAAATGCCTTCCAGGATTGGCTACCGTACATATGTCAATTTGTGTTTTGTTTTGACAAGTCACCGTCAATTAGTTATGGATGAAAATGGATTGTCTCGCTTTACAGGAAGAACTGACTTTGTGGGAATATAGTATATGTGAAATATATGGTAAATGAACACTAATGCTTATACTGGGCAGGGTCTCCCTTTATTAGGAACACTATACTAATACTGGGCAGGGTCTCCCTTTATTAGGAACACTATACTAATACTGGGCAGGGTCTCCCGCTATTAGGAACACTATACTAATACTGGGCAGGGCCTCCCTTTATTAGGAACACTATACTAATACTAGGCAGGGCCTCCCTTTATTAGGAACACTATACTAATACTGGGCAGGGTCTCCCTTTATTAGGAACACTATACTAATACTGGGCAGGGCCTCCCTTTATTAGGAACACTATACTAATACTAGGCAGGGCCTCCCTTTATTAGGAACACTATACTAATACTGGGTAGGGCCCCCCTTTATTAGGAACACTATAATAATACTGGGCAGGGCCTCCCTTTATTAGGAACACTATAATAATACTGGGTAGGGCCCCCCTTTATTAGGAACACTATACTAATACTGGGCAGGGCCTCCCTTTATTAGGAACACTATACTAATACTGGGTAGGGGTCTCCCTTTATTAGGAACACTATACTAATACTGGGCAGGGTCTCCCTTTATTAGGAACACTATACTAATACTGGGTAGAGCCTCCCTTTATTAGGAAGACTATACTAATACTGGGTAAGGTCTCCCTTTATTAGGAAGACTATACTAATACTGGGCAGGGTCTCCCTTTATTAGGAACACTATACTAATACTGGGTAGGGGTCTCCCTTTATTAGGAACACTATACTAATACTGGGTAGGGTCTCCCTTTATTAGGAACACTATACTAATACTGGGTAGGGCCTCCCTTTATTAGGAACACTATACTAATACTGGGCGGGGCCTCCCTTTATTAGGAACACTATACTAATACTGGGTAGGGCCTCCCTTTATTAGGAACACTATACTAATACTGGGCAGGGCCTCCCTTTATTAGGAACACTATACTAATACTGGGCAGGGCCTCCCTTTATTAGGAACACTATACTAATACTGGGTAGAGCCTCCCTTTATTAGGAACACTATACTAATACTGGATAGGGCCTCCCTTTATTAGGAACACTATACTAATACTGGGTAGAGCCTCCCTTTTTTAGGAAGACTATACTAATACTGGGTAAGGTCTCCCTTTATTAGGAACACTATACTAATACTGGGTAGGGCCTCCCTTTATTAGGAACACTATACTAATACTGGGTAGGGTCTCCCTTTATTAGGAACACTATACTAATACTAGGTAGGGACTCCCTTTATTAGGAACACTATACTAATACTGGGCAGGGTCTCCCTTTATTAGGAACACTATACTTATACTGGGTAGAGCCTCCCTTTATTAGGAACACTATACTAATACTGGGTAGGGCCTCCTTTATTAGGAACACTATACTAATACTAAGAAGGGCCTCCCTTTATTAGGAACACTATACTAATACTGGGCAGGGTCTCCCTTTATTAGGAACACTACACTAATACTAGGAAGGGCCTCCCTTTATTAGGAACACTATACTAATACTGGGTAGGGCTTCCCTTTATTAGGAACACTATACTAATACTGGGTAGGGCCTCCCTTTATTAGGAACACTATACTAATACTGGGTAGGGCCTCCCTTTATTAGGAACACTATACTAATACTGGGTAGGGCCTCCCTTTATTAGGAACACTATACTAATACTGGGTAGGGCTTCCCTTTGTTTAGAACACTATACTAATACTGGGTAGGGCCTCCCTTTATTAGGAACACTATACTAATACTGGGTCAGCCTCCCTTTATTAGGAACACTATACTAATACTGGGCAGGGCCTCCCTTTATTAGGAACACTATACTAATGCTGGGTAGAGCCTCCCTTATTAATACCACTATACTAAAACTAGGTAGAGCCTCCCTTTATTAGGAACACTATACTAATACTGGGCAGGACCTCCCTTTATTAGGAACACTATACTAATACTGGGTAGGACCTCCCTTTATTAGGAACGCTATACTAATACTGGGTAGGGTCTCCCTTTATTAGGAACACTATACTAATACTAGGTAGGGTCTCCCTTTATTAGGAACACTATACTAATACTGGGTAGAGTCTCCCTTTATTAGGAACACTATACTAATACTGGGTAGGATCTCCCTTTATTAGGAACACTATACTAATACTAGGTAGGGACTCCCTTTACTAGGAACACTATACTAATACTGGGCAGGGTCTCCCTTTATTAGGAACACTATACTAATACTAGGAAGGGCCTCCTTTTATTAGGAACACTATACTAATACTGGGTAGGGCCTCCCTTTATTAGGAACACTATACTAATACTGGGTTGGGCCTCCCTTTATTAGGAACACTATACTAATACTGGGTAGAGCCTCCCTTAATAATAACACTATACTTATACTAGGTAGAGCCTCCCTTTATTAGGACCACTATACTAATACTGGGTAGGGCCTCCCTTTATTAGGAACACTATACTAATACTGGGTAGGGCCTCCCTTTATTAGGAACACTATACTAATACTGGGTAGGACCTCCCTTTATTAGGAACGCTATACTAATACTGGGTAGAGCCTCTCTTTATTAGGAACACTATACTAATACTAGGCAGGGCCTCCCTTTATTAGGAACACAAATACTAATACTGGGCTGGGCCCCCCTTTATTAGGAACACTATACTAATACTGGGCAGGGCCACCCTTTATTAGGAACACTATACTAATACTGGGCAGGGCCTCCTTTTATTAGGAAGACTATACTAATACTGGGTAGGGTCTCCCTTTATTAGGGACACTATACTAATACTGGGTAGGGTCTCCCTTTATTAGGGACACTATACTAATACTAGGCAGGGCCTTCCTTTATTAGGAACACAAATACTAATACTGGGCATGGCCTACCCACAGGCCCCACAGCCAGATGTTCCCCCGGTATCAGGTAGTCTCCCCTATAGATCGCCTGGGGAGGCCTGTGAGGTTGTTGGACCACGCCAGGACTCCAGCAGTCCTCTACTGTCGGGTCTTTAGTGTTGAGTGATCTTATCTGTTCCGGCGATCACTAGGAGATCTCTTGGTGGAAGCAGGCCAGTTGTAGGAGGATATTTAGAGATTAGCCATGAAACGGAGCGAGGACTTCACAGATGTTAGAACATTGGTGTAATACAAGCCACGGGGGAAGAATTGGGATACAGCGGCGTGTTCAGCTATGTAACCAGAGATTACATCTCAGACTTGAATAGGATTAGCTGTATGCTGAATTTACAGGCTGATGTACACAGGTGTGTGATGGAACCTTCCACAAATCAGCACATTTCTAGATACATTTGTGATAAGGGGAGTGTGAATATGAAACCGAACACCCCCCAGACGCACATGTGATGGCCAAACACTGGCCAAGTCTGCTGAGAGCACAATGTGCTGCGGACAGTTAAAGGGAAAAACTACTCCTGTTAAGAATATAGCGTTTCTGTAACGATTGTGGAACTTTCTCCGTGATCAGCGCAAAACGCGTGCGCTGACACGGCGGAAATCCTCCACAAGCGTATATTTGCAGGCACCCAGCAAAAGGTCACCCGTAGAGGGAAAATTCCTGTCGGCAGATGGCGCTGGGGAGTGCAGAGGAACCAATCCTCTGTACCTCCACAAATGCCAGACAGGAATTGTACGAAGCGCAGAACGCAATCGAATGAGACGAGCAAAGGGACAGGTTGTATGTGTGTGCGCCAACCTAGTCGCCACCCTGCGACAGTGCACACACAACAGCAGACATGAAACAGGAACGCGATTGCGAGAGGTGCGATCGCCAGACGTGACACAAGGCAGATCAGAACAGAATACGAGGTTAGCAAAGGCACAGCAAATAATACAATGAGGAGATACGGAAAATAACAAACGCTAGCTAACCGCGAACACCGCACTCATTCGCAACAGTGCACGCGGTTATGCGCGGTCTCCACGTGATAAGCACAATAGAGACAAGCACGCCTAACTAACCATTGACAGACAAACATGAAACAGAGGACGCGAACGCTTGCTTAACGGTTACCTCACCGAGCCTCCAGCAAGCGTAGCGGACAAGACAGACACACGAAAACAGGGACAAGCGAGAGATAGGATCCACAGCACCAGCAAAAGTGGCTAGCGCGATCTAGGTACAGAGTAGCAGAACAGAAGGATCCACAGCACTAGCGGAAAGTGGCTAGCGCGATCCAAGGAGACAGAACAGAAGGATCCACAGCGCTAGCAAAAAGTGGCTAGCGCGATCCAAGGAGACAGAACAGAAGGATCCACAGCGCTAGCGAAAAATGGCTAGCGCGATCCAAGGAGACAGAACAGAAGGATCCACAGCGCTAGCGAAAAGTGGCTAGCGCGATCCAAGGAGACAGATCAGAAGAGATAGCTGGTAGCAACCGCTGCACCAGCTATACTCCAAGAACAGAGATCAGAACCATTTCCTGTCGACCACCGTTGGGACAGGACAATGGCAACAGAACAAACAAACAGATAAGCAATCCTAACTGCACTAAGAAAACCTGCCTAGTGCAGTTTTCCAGGAATTACTCTAAGCTGATCTTCAAACAGAGAGTAAGGCTGACACTCCTCCGGGAGTGTTACATAGGACAAAATCCTTATGACCAGCGAAGCATTGTGGGAAACACATAGTACTTATAGTACACGCCTCCAATGAATGTGGCCAGGCAATTTGCATGACAACGTATGCAAATTCCTCTGCAAGCACAAGCTGCAAAACTGACAGAAGCTCTTCTTTCCAGAGTCCTGCAGCATGCAACCCTAAACAATGGTCAAAAAGCTGCCTGCCTGCACAGGCAGCTGAGCAGATCATCACAGTTTCCCTCAGCTGAGTGCGCCATTACTGGCAGGTACTAGTGATGGACCAACTTCACGGACCAAAATTCATGAACTTAACGTTTGCGGAGATCCCACAAACGTCTAAACGGCAGTTGAACGTCTAACATGTCGCGTAAATACTCTTATGCGTGAAGTACACCAATTTGATTATTACTACATGTATGACATATAAACTAATGTTACTATCACTATAAATACTGTTTGATCTGGAAAACTGTTCTCAACGGCCGTTATAAAAGCTATGTTATTGTTACCAATGTGAAATTTTTACAGACAAATGTATACAACTGTCTATTTGGCTGTACTGTTTATTTATTTATTTTTAAACCCCAATAAAAACTATTTAAACAAACATTAAACCTTCGGGGCAGCTACAATTTCTTTTAAAAAGGTATCAGTCGAATGAGGATCCCCACTGGTCTGTTAAAAGACCAATAGGGGGCGCTGGAGGTAATTTTCCTGTCGCACCTGCCACTCACTCCACGCCACGCCGCTACTCCCCGTTGTGCAAGGTGTAGAGATGGCCCAATCAGTTTGCCAGCGGACAGTATCCGGTGAACTTCCGCTGTTGCTTTCTCCGCAAACTGCGAACATATGGGGCACGATTCACTAAAACATGATAACTCAGTTATCACGTGTAAAGGCTTTGCACGTGCAACGTATCATTATTACGTGCTAAGTATCATTATCACATGCTAAGTAACAATTTCCTGCGCTAAGTACACTGGCGCACGGAAGGGGATGTTCCGGGTGTCTGGACCCCCCCCTCCCCCCCTGCACCGAGACCGGAAGTGGGGCTGTGTATTCAGGGGAATTGCCTAATAATCTGAGCAGCGGCAACAACGGATGTTATAGCGCAGCTGCCGCCTGCTCATGTGAGTGCTGCGAGGGTCTCTGACTCACTGGCGGTACGAAAGCAAGGGAGGGGGGGCGGCGCAGAGATACATTACCTTTCTCGGCGGTGGTGATGGCGTCCCAGGTCTCCATTAGTGTTGGGCGAACATCTAGATGTTCGGGTTCGGGCCGAACAGGCCGAACATGGCCGCGATGTTCGGGTGTTCGACCCGAACTCCGAACATAATGGAAGTCAATGGGGACCCGAACTTTTGTGGTTTGTAAAGCCTCCTTACATGCTACATACCCCAAATTTACAGGGTATGTGCACCTTGGGAGTGGGTACAAGAGGAAAAAAAAATTAGCAAAAAGAGCTTATAGTTTTTGAGAAAATCGATTTTAAAGTTTCAAAGGGAAAACTGTCTTTTAAATGCGGGAAATGTCTGTTTTCTTTGCACAGGTAACATGTTTTTTGTCGGCATGCAGTCATAAATGTAATACATATAAGAGGTTCCAGGAAAAGGGACCGGTAACGCTAACCCAGCAGCAGCACACGTGATGGAACAGGAGGAGGGTGGCGCAGGAGGAGGAGAAGGCCACGCTTTGTGAGACACAACAACCCAGGCCTTGCATGAGGGCAAGAAGCGTGCGGATAGCATGCTTTGTACCGCCATGCAGTCATAAATGTAATAAAGATAAGTGGTTCAATAAACAGGGACCACGCGGCAACGCTAACCCAGCAGCAGCAGACGTGATGGAACAGGAGGAGGCGCAGGAGGAGAAGGCCACGCTTTGTGAGACACAACAACCCAGGCCTTGCATGAGGGCAAGAAGCGTGCGGATAGCATGCTTTGTACCGCCATGCAGTCATAAATGTAATAAAGATAAGTGGTTCAATAAACAGGGACCACGCGGCAACGCTAACCCAGCAGCAGCAGACGTGATGGAACAGGAGCAGGCGCAGGAGGAGAAGGCCACGCTTTGTGAGACACAACAACCCAGGCCTTGCATGAGGGCAAGAAGCGTGCGGATAGCATGCTTTGTACCGCCATGCAGTCATAAATGTAATAAAGATAAGTGGTTCAATAAACAGGGACCACGCGGCAACGCTAACCCAGCAGCAGCAGACGTGATGGAACAGGAGCAGGCGCAGGAGGAGAAGGCCACGCTTTGTGAGACACAACAACCCAGGCCTTGCATGAGGGCAAGAAGCGTGCGGATAGCATGCTTTGTACCGCCATGCAGTCATAAATGTAATAAAGATAAGTGGTTCAATAAACAGGGACCACGCGGCAACGCTAACCCAGCAGCAGCAGACGTGATGGAACAGGAGCAGGCGCAGGAGGAGAAGGCCACGCTTTGTGAGACACAACAACCCAGGCCTTGCATGTGGACAAAAAGCGTGCGGATATAGCAGCAGTGCTTTTTGCCGCCATGCAGTCATAAATGTAATACAGATGAGAGGTTCAATAAACAGGGCCCGGAAACGCAACACCATCCCAGATGTTCATTGGTCATGTTACTTGGTTGGGGTCCTGGAGTGTTGCGTAGTCATTTCCAATCCAGGATTGATTCATTTTAATTTGAGTCAGACGGTCTGCATTTTCTGTAGAGAGGCGGATACGCCGATCTGTGACGATGCCTCCGGCAGCACTGAAACAGCGTTCCGACATAACGCTGGCTGCCGGGCAAGCCAGCACCTCTATTGCGTACATTGCCAGTTCGTGCCAGGTGTCTAGCTTCGATACCCAATAGTTGAAGGGTGCAGATGGATGGTTCGACACAGCTACGCCATCTGACATGTAGTCCTTGACCATCTTCTCCAGGCGATCGGTGTTGGAGGTGGATCTGCACGCTTGCTGTTCAGTGGGCTGCGGCTGCATGGGTGTCAGAAAATTTTCCCACTCCAAGGACACTGCCGATACCATTCCCTTTTGGGTACTAGCTGCGGCTTGCGTTGTTTGCTGCCCTCCTGGTCGTCCTGGGTTTGCGGAAGTCAGTCTGTCTGCGTACAACTGGCTAGAGGAGGGGGAGGATGTCAATCTCCTCTCTAAAGTCTCCACAAGGGCCTGCTGGTATTCTTCCATTTTGACCTGTCTGACTCTTTCTTCAAGCAGTTTTGGAACATTGTGTTTGTACCGTGGATCCAGAAGGGTATAAACCCAGTAATTGGTGTTGTCCAGAATGCGCACAATGCGTGGGTCACGTTCAATGCAGTCTAGCATGAATTGAGCCATGTGTGCCAGAGTCCTACCAGAATCCTCATCATCCTCTTGTGAGCGTTGTGATAGTTGTTGTGATGCATCATAGTCGTCACCTTCCTCCTGGTCTGCTTCTGCTGACCATTCGCGTTGAATTGTGGAAGTCCAACGTGCACCGCTCTGGCCCTCGTCAGTGGTGGCATGAAATTCCTGCTCCAACTCCAGCTGTTCCTCCTCCTCTTCTTCGTCATAGCTGCTGGGGCCAGCGTTCCCTGAGGCGGATGGCCTGATGTTGGTACCATCACGCTGATCGTTTTCTCCTTCAGATTCCCCCAGTTGCATCATGACAGCTGTTTCCTTGATTTTTAACATCGACCTCTTCAGTAAACACAGCAGTGGTATGGTAATGCTGACTGAAGAGTTGTCACTGCTCACAAGCAACGTGGATTGCTCAAAATTTTGGAGGACTTGGCAGAGATCCAACATGTTGGCCCAATCGGATCCACAGAAGCTTGGCAGCTGGCCGGATGCGCCTCGGTACTGCGCCGTCATGTACTGGACCACTGCACTCTTCTGCTCGCAAAAGCGGGCTAGCATGTGCAGCGTAGAATTCCAGCGCGTAGGGACATCACACAGCAAGCGATGGTGGGGGAGATTGAAGCGCTCCTGCATCTTGGCGAGTGCCCCCGAAGCAGTACTGGAATTTCGACAATGTTTGGACACTCGACGCACCTTCAACAGCAGATCGGGCACGCCTGGGTATGTCCTCAGGAACCGCTGAACTACTAGGTTCATCACGTGCGCCAGGCAAGGGATGTGTGTCAGCTTAGCCAACCTTAAAGCGCGAATGAGATTACTCCCATTATCACACACAACCATGCCCGGTTTCAGGTCCAGCGGTGCCAGCCACAAATCCGTCTGTTCCTTTATTCCCCTCCAAATTTCCTCCCCTGTGTGCTGCTTATCCCCAAGGCAGATTAGCTTCAGCAACGCTTGCTGACGCATGCCAACAGCTGTGCTGCACTGCTTCCACGATCCTACTGCTGCTGGGTTAGCGTTTCCGGATGAGGTACAGCTTTGAGATGCGTTGGAGGAGAAGGAGTCAGAGAGGTAGGTGCTGCTGTTATCCAGTGGGAGGGACGGCGGTGCAGCTGTTTGTGGCGTGGGCAACACCCGTGCCGTAGCAGGTGAGGAATCGCTGCCAGGCTCCACAAGGTTCACCCAGTGCGCGGTAAGGGAGATGTATCGACCCTGGCCGAACGCACTCGTCCAGGTGTCAGTGGTGAGGTGAACCTTGCAGGCAACGGCATTCTTCAAGCTTCGGGTTATTTTGCTGACCACGTGCTCATGCAACTCAGGCACTGCAGAGCGTGCAAAGTGGTAGCGGCTGGGAACCACGTAACGTGGGATGGCCACTGACATCATGCCCTTGAAGCTGTTTGTCTCCACCAATCGATATGGCAGCATTTCGCAGGCCAGAAGCTTGGCTATGCTGGCTGTTACTGCCACGGCCCGGGGGTCATTTGCTGGCAATTTCCTCTTGCGCTCAAACATCTCCGACACAGACAACTGAACCGTAGCGCTGCACACGGAAGGGCTGTTGGTTGTTGTGTTTGATGAACACTGGGAGACCTCAAGAGCACTACTCCGGAAAGTGACAGTGTCAGCGTCGTCTGATGTTTGTGAATGTTGTGAACCACGCAATGGCTGGGCTACTGCTGCTGCTGAGGCGGGTCTGGTGGTGAGTCTGGTGAACCCAAGGGAGGCAGTGTTGTTTCTGGTACCCTGTCCTGACGCGTTTGCCCAAAGAGTGGGATGTTTGGATAGCATGTGACGGCTCATGCTGGTGGTGGAGAGGTTGTTGTCACAGACCGCGAGCCGGTCTGCGGATGGGGTAAATCGATCAGCGTCAGAAATCCTCTTACACGGTCATTTGTTCATCACGAAGGGTAACCCGCATTCGCAATTTGATGAACTGACTCGCGAAGGGAGCGTTCTGATACCAACCGAATCACTCCACACACATATACAATTCAAAGATCTGCCACCAAGCGAGTTACACAGCCCGCTACTGTAATTTTACTAGGACTTCGAGAACACTTTAGTAACCCCTAGCAGTATACAAGAATCTGGGCCAGATCGTTATGTCTGGGCCGGGTTCTCGCATACGGGTTATAAATGTATACTTCTATTAAACACAGGGTAGCGAGTTCAGGAGAATAGGTACGATTGTGTATGTTCAGCAACAGGTCATAACCGCTAAACGATTTTTAAACGTTTAATAACACAAATGCATTACATACAGTTATATACACCTATTAACATATAAAACACAGAGCTTAAAAATAAAAGGAATAAAACAGAAAGTTCTTACTTAGTTAGCTGAGCAGTCCATTTGAATCATGAAGAAAATAGTCCAGTTTAAACGTAGGCATTCAGCTTAAAAGTCCTTTGTACACAACATGCGCCCGGTTCTTCCGTGAGCACATGTCTGGACTTCCCTAGTCGATGTAAATTGAAGAACTGGGTGGAGTTCCTTGCAAACGCTTTTTACTGACCAGAGTTTTGGGGCGGTCACTACCTGGAAAGTAGGTGTGTTGGAGGCAGGGTTACCTCCTGGCAAGTCAGGTTACCACCCACAGACTTGGAGCAAGGAATGTACCAATTATTAATAATTTGTGTAATTCCGCCCCAGATGGGTGCATCGCAGATCCGAGACCATATTCATAAGCAGCATGCGACTCTGTATTAAATGAGACTATACACGCCTAGTCTAACGAATTTGCTCTACGCATGCCGGATAAAGCGGTTTCTCAATTGATTCCTGATAGCTAGAGAAGGATAATTCATGTGAATTATAGACCTGTTTCCTAGGTATCAGGAAATGTAATTTTGGTCTTGCTGTGACAAACCTATTTTGAATTATTAATAAGTTAACGTTCCCTTTGTGTGAAGCTATACGCTTGGAGGGAAATTTTGAATCTCAACCAGTTTGAGCTGGTTTTCCTTTTGGGGAAAGATGAGCTATGTACCAAATGCTGCTCCCCAGGTGGTCTGGCTACTTGTGAAATTCTTTCCTGACACAGGATGTGGGGGAGGTTACTGTACTCAGTAAGAGAGAGGGAAATTGACATCTATTGTGCATTTACCCAAGACTGACAGGAACTGTGCACGACCATGCGAAAGTCGATGGCGCTTACGCGCACGACTTTCGTAATATTCGTCACATCTCTCCCCTACCAGACGGACGCACAGAGTGGGTCTGCATGACCCGCTCTACGCGGCGCTTAGCTACTGAACGGGTTCTCGACTTCTTATCTGACTGCCCGTTAGACAACTCACCAGAAGCATAAGGCCTCATGGTCCGGTGTGTCCCAGTGTCCGCTTTGCAGACGGTGCGATGCACACCAACAGGCTTACCGCTAAAGGCCTGGCTGGGTTTGCGTAGCGCTTCCTGTAAGGGAGAGAGTCGCTGGCTGACATCCGGGTCACTTCCTGACTCTCGGGTGTCAGCCTGCGAATCTGGAAGCAGCGCGGCATACCCCTGCTCTAACTGACTACACCTTGGCACAACATTTTGGTCAGCACAACCTAGGTGGACATTAGAGTACATTTTAAAAAACGAATTAGCCTTTACCTGGGTGGCGAGGCTTGCCCCTTCTCCAGGAAGGATAGAGGGTGGACCTGTGGGCAGTTTTGCACTGGGTTGCTTCTGCAAGGGGAAGACATGCAAGGGTGAGACAGGGAAGGAACGGCCTGTCTCCACCAGCTGTTTGTTAACAGCAGACAATGGTGGAGCACTCTGGCTGTCATAGCAGGAGGGGAGGTCTAGGCCCCCAGCTGCCTGCTCTGACACCTGGCCTGCTTCCACTGCCCTGGACGGATATGACCCAGGCAAAACAAGACGGTTACCTCTTAGATTAGAGACTGTCACATTTAAACATACATCATTTTTAGCACTGTGAGATTCAGCATGAAAGCTATTAGCAACATCTGGTACAACATTAACATCACAGTTACGTTCATTTTTCACATGTACACAGGTATCTGGAACAACAGTGACAGGTTTAGAGTCAGACAAACCGTGACTAGACAGCTGTCCATTAGAAACAGGTACCGCTTCCTTCCCTCCTTCCCTAGGAGGGCTAGGTACCATTACCCTGGCTGCCTCCCTCTGTCCCACCCCAAGCTTGTACAGTACCTGAGTGGGTCCAGACTGGCAATCCGGGATGTTGATCACAGGTTCATAAAAGGATCGTAGGGTGCCAAGATCGGTGCCCAACAGCACAGGCACTGGGATGTCATCTGTCACCCCCACAACTTTTGACTGGCGGCCCCTTCCCCAATCGAGAACAACACGAGCTTTGGCGATGCGTGCGTGTGCGCCACCAACTCCCAAAAGTGTGACACGCTCATTAGGCAGGAAATTCTCCCTGGCTACAAGATGAGAGCGAACCAAGGTAAGCTCTGCGCCTGTGTCACGGAAACCAACAGCGATCTGGTCGTTAACTTCCACGACTTGATGATTTCCGGAAAGTCGAGGATTTGCTGCTCCCATGACGAGGTAGGCGTGTGCAGTAGAGGATGCGCTAGCCACTTCTGCGCTAGGCTCTGGAGACGGCGTCCTCACCTCGGGGCAGGCAGACTTGAGGTGTCCTCGCTGTCCACAGTGGTAACACTTCGGAACATATGTGGCATCAGGCGGATGAGTTGCAGGTGCAGCATCCGGCCTCTGTGGCTGTGGGACCCGATTCCCACGGTTAGCAGGGGGAGGAGAGCTGGGTTGCATAGGTCTCCCCCCTTTCCAGCTCTGGGCTGGAGGTCTGCGGCTGTCCGGAACACGGGTGGCCACAAAAGTGTCTGCAAGTTCTGCGGCAGCTTTGGCGGATTCAGGCTTCCGCTCCAAGACAAACTGCCGGACATCTGGAGTGCAGCAGTTCAGCAACTGCTCCTGTACGATGAGGTCCTCCAGACCTTGGTGAGAGTCTTTTTTGAGGCCCCGTGACCACTGCCTGAACACAGTCAGCAGGCGACTCTCCAGGTCGGTGTAAGAGTCGGTGTGGCCTTTCTGCAGGGAGCGAAACTTTTTGCGATAGACCTCTGGGGTCAACTGGTATTTGGCGATAATTGCAGCTTTTATCGCAGCATAGTCATTGTCTTTCTCAGCGGGTAAGTCCACAAACGCCTCAAGCGCTTTGTCCCGCAAGTTGGGTGTCAGATATCTCGCCCACTGCTCCTGGGGCAGATGATGCTGACGACAAGTCTTTTCAAAGGAGTGTAAATAAGTGTCCGGGTCGGTTCCCTTCTCCATTTCTGGGAATTTAAACTTTGGAGTCCCAAACGGACCTGCTGTGGGCCGGAGTTCCGGAGCACTTTGTGAGGAATTTTGGCCTTGCGCTCGCAGTTTGGCCATTTCAAGGTCATGTCTGCGTGCGGCTTCTCTCTCCTCTCTTTCCGCTACTTGCTCAGCCCGCCACCGGCGTTCTGAAGATTCCCGTTCAGCCTGGCGTTCTAAACGGTCAGCATTTTCTCTGACAATCTGCATGTACAGCTCAGGATTGGTCTCCAACAGCCTTTGTAATCCAGGTTGCATTCCAGCATCAGGAACACAGAACAGGTTGGCATGGGCGGGCTCCTGCCGGCCACCATGCTCCTCAGCAGTTACAGCGACCGGTTCAGACGCGGTCCCGTTTTCCTCTGGGTCTGGAAGTGGGTTGCTTTGCTCCAACCGCTCACTTTCCTCTGCCCCAGTTACAGCACCGTCTGAACCAGGAGTGTGCTCTCCCAGCATCTGCTCTGGCTGGGTATCCAGTCGCAATAAATCGTCAATCAATTGCGCTTTCTTTTTTCTATACGTCATAATGCCTTTTTCCTCACACAAGTTTGCTAGGTCTGCCACTGACATTTTCTTGTATCTTGCTACAGCCATTTTTGCCAAATAAAAGATAGGATAGGAAAAGAGATTGGGGGGGAACTCTGTGCTACACGTTTAGTCTATATAAATGGTAATGCACCGGTTATCAACCACAGATTTTTAATCTGTTCTGGCAGGTTAATCAAATAACGTTGCCGTTGATGTTCTGAACATACACAAATCCCAAAAAGCTGCCAAACAAATGTCACAGACCGCGAGCCGGTCTGCGGATGGGGTAAATCGATCAGCGTCAGAAATCCTCTTACACGGTCATTTGTTCATCACGAAGGGTAACCCGCATTCGCAATTTGATGAACTGACTCGCGAAGGGAGCGTTCTGATACCAACCGAATCACTCCACACACATATACAATTCAAAGATCTGCCACCAAGCGAGTTACACAGCCCGCTACTGTAATTTTACTAGGACTTCGAGAACACTTTAGTAACCCCTAGCAGTATACAAGAATCTGGGCCAGATCGTTATGTCTGGGCCGGGTTCTCGCATACGGGTTATAAATGTATACTTCTATTAAACACAGGGTAGCGAGTTCAGGAGAATAGGTACGATTGTGTATGTTCAGCAACAGGTCATAACCGCTAAACGATTTTTAAACGTTTAATAACACAAATGCATTACATACAGTTATATACACCTATTAACATATAAAACACAGAGCTTAAAAATAAAAGGAATAAAACAGAAAGTTCTTACTTAGTTAGCTGAGCAGTCCATTTGAATCATGAAGAAAATAGTCCAGTTTAAACGTAGGCATTCAGCTTAAAAGTCCTTTGTACACAACATGCGCCCGGTTCTTCCGTGAGCACATGTCTGGACTTCCCTAGTCGATGTAAATTGAAGAACTGGGTGGAGTTCCTTGCAAACGCTTTTTACTGACCAGAGTTTTGGGGCGGTCACTACCTGGAAAGTAGGTGTGTTGGAGGCAGGGTTACCTCCTGGCAAGTCAGGTTACCACCCACAGACTTGGAGCAAGGAATGTACCAATTATTAATAATTTGTGTAATTCCGCCCCAGATGGGTGCATCGCAGATCCGAGACCATATTCATAAGCAGCATGCGACTCTGTATTAAATGAGACTATACACGCCTAGTCTAACGAATTTGCTCTACGCATGCCGGATAAAGCGGTTTCTCAATTGATTCCTGATAGCTAGAGAAGGATAATTCATGTGAATTATAGACCTGTTTCCTAGGTATCAGGAAATGTAATTTTGGTCTTGCTGTGACAAACCTATTTTGAATTATTAATAAGTTAACGTTCCCTTTGTGTGAAGCTATACGCTTGGAGGGAAATTTTGAATCTCAACCAGTTTGAGCTGGTTTTCCTTTTGGGGAAAGATGAGCTATGTACCAAATGCTGCTCCCCAGGTGGTCTGGCTACTTGTGAAATTCTTTCCTGACACAGGATGTGGGGGAGGTTACTGTACTCAGTAAGAGAGAGGGAAATTGACATCTATTGTGCATTTACCCAAGACTGACAGGAACTGTGCACGACCATGCGAAAGTCGATGGCGCTTACGCGCACGACTTTCGTAATATTCGTCACAGTTGTTAATATTTTTCCCCCTGCTCAGGCGGGTCTTGCACACCTTGCAAATCGCCATGGTAACATCCTCAGTGCAGTCTTCAAAGAAAGCCCAGACTTTGGAGCACCTGCCTCCTTGCTGGCGATTTCTGTTTGCTCCTCTTTTGCCTCTCACTTGAACTTCCACGCTTGTGGTGCCTGAAATTGCGCGCCGCCTACCTTGTGGCACAAGGCGAACTCGTGCAGCAGTGTGTTCTTCAACAGACTCATCTGTGCTGCTGCTACGACGGCGATGTTCTCGTTCACAAACAAAATCTGGGTCTCTGTCCACATTGTCCATACCCTCCTCTTCCATCTCCTCAAACTCGTCATATGTCATTGTGGGCCACCGCCGTGGAGTAGAGCTCCCCACAACAACCTCTGCGCAGCACACTCCAACGTCGTCTTCCAGATCTTGTCGGCCGACCTCCTGCAATTGCAACCCCTCCTGCCCAAATTGCTCTGGGATTTGGGTTTCCGAGTCCTCTTCGGACTCGCCTTGTATTTCAGTGCGCGGTGCATTTCCCACAGTTAACGGTTGTGAATCCAGGCACAACATTTCTGGCTGTTCCTCCATTGACCTTTGAAAGGTGGAAGTTTGTTGGGCTGGGAATAGCTCCTGCGAATACCCCATTGTGTCCTGAGGTAATTCATCGGACTGGTTATCTGGCAGTTGTGTGCGTGGTGTCGCTGCCGGTTGTGTCAGCTTTGTGCCCACTGGCTCCTTGTAACTGGCTGAGGACTCGGACCTCGTGCGTGATGTGCTGGTGCTGCTTAACCCACTGCTGGACGCTTGAGAGGTCATCCAAGTAATTATCTGGTCCTGTTCTTTTGGATTTGTGAGGGTTGTTGTCCTGGACAACATGGGCGGTATTGAGTGGGTTTTCTTGGGTGCTCCCCTGTGGCCTGTACGTGAACCGTCAGGGGAAACACCTCTTCCCTTGCCCCTCCCTCTTTCACCGGATTTCTTCCTCATTTCACTTATCCTTACAGTACACGCTGACTGGCAGCAGTACAGTGGCAGTACAGAAATGCTATACAGTACCACTATTCCCAGCAGCGACACAGAGCACAATGCTATACAGTGACGGGTGAGCGGTGTACCACTATTCCCAGCAGCGACACAGAGCACAATGCTATACAGTGACGGGTGAGCGGTGTACCACTATTCCCAGCAGCGACACAGAGCACAATGCTATACAGTGGCGAACGAGCGGTGTACCACTATTCCCAGCAGACACAGAACAGTACACAGAATGCTATATAGTGTGGCTGAACGAGCGGTGTACCACTATTCCCAGCAGACACAGAACAGTACACAGAATGCTATATAGTGTGGCTGAACGAGCGGTGTACTACTGTTCCCAGCAGACACAGAACAGTACACAGAATGCTATATAGTGTGGCTGAACGAGCGGTGTACTACTGTTCCCAGCAGACACAGAACAGTACACAGAATGCTATATAGTGTGGCTGAACGAGCGGTGTACTACTGTTCCCAGCAGACACAGAACAGTACACAGAATGCTATATAGTGTGGCTGAACGAGCGGTGTACCACTGTTCCCAGCAGACACAGAACAGTACACAGAATGCTATATAGTGTGGCTGAACGAGCGGTGTACCACTATTCCCAGCAGACACAGAACAGTACACAGAATGCTATATAGTGTGGCTGAACGAGCGGTGTACTACTGTTCCCAGCAGACACAGAACAGTACACAGAATGCTATATAGTGTGGCTGAACGAGCGGTGTACTACTGTTCCCAGCAGACACAGAACAGTACACAGAATGCTATATAGTGTGGCTGAACGAGCGGTGTACCACTATTCCCAGCAGACACAGAACAGTACACAGAATGCTATATAGTGTGGCTGAACGAGCGGTGTACTACTGTTCCCAGCAGACACAGAACAGTACACAGAATGCTATATAGTGTGGCTGAACGAGCGGTGTACTACTGTTCCCAGCAGACACAGAACAGTACACAGAATGCTATATAGTGTGGCTGAACGAGCGGTGTACTACTGTTCCCAGCAGACACAGAACAGTACACAGAATGCTATATAGTGTGGCTGAACGAGCGGTGTACTACTGTTCCCAGCAGACACAGAACAGTACACAGAATGCTATATAGTGTGGCTGAACGAGCGGTGTACCACTATTCCCAGCAGACACAGAACAGTACACAGAATGCTATATAGTGTGGCTGAACGAGCGGTGTACTACTGTTCCCAGCAGACACAGAACAGTACACAGAATGCTATATAGTGTGGCTGAACGAGCGGTGTACCACTATTCCCAGCAGACACAGAACAGTACACAGAATGCTATATAGTGTGGCTGAACGAGCGGTGTACTACTGTTCCCAGCAGACACAGAACAGTACACAGAATGCTATATAGTGTGGCTGAACGAGCGGTGTACTACTGTTCCCAGCAGACACAGAACAGTACACAGAATGCTATATAGTGTGGCTGAACGAGCGGTGTACTACTGTTCCCAGCAGACACAGAACAGTACACAGAATGCTATATAGTGTGGCTGAACGAGCGGTGTACTACTGTTCCCAGCAGACACAGAACAGTACACAGAATGCTATATAGTGTGGCTGAACGAGCGGTGTACTACTGTTCCCAGCAGACACAGAACAGTACACAGAATGCTATATAGTGTGGCTGAACGAGCGGTGTACCACTGTTCCCAGCAGACACAGAACAGTACACAGAATGCTATATAGTGTGGCTGAACGAGCGGTGTACTACTGTTCCCAGCAGACACAGAACAGTACACAGAATGCTATATAGTGTGGCTGAACGAGCGGTGTACTACTGTTCCCAGCAGACACAGAACAGTACACAGAATGCTATATAGTGTGGCTGAACGAGCGGTGTACTACTGTTCCCAGCAGACACAGAACAGTACACAGAATGCTATATAGTGTGGCTGAACGAGCGGTGTACTACTGTTCCCAGCAGTGACACACAATGACTGGGGGGGACCCTGGCTAGCGTGGCTGGAGCGCGAACTACCCTGCCTGCCTACCCAAAGCTAAACCCACAGACAAATGGCGGAGATATGACGTGGTTCGGGTATTTATTTACCCGAACCACGTGACAGTTCGGCCAATCAGAGCGCGTTCGGGTCCGAACCACGTGACCCGTTCGGCCAATCACAGCGCTAGCCGAACGTTCGGGGAACGTTCGGCCATGCGCTCTTAGTTCGGCCATATGGCCGAACGGTTTGGCCGAGCACCGTCAGGTGTTCGGCCGAACTCGAACATCACCCGAACAGGGTGATGTTCTGCAGAACCCGAACAGTGGCGAACACTGTTCGCCCAACACTAGTCTCCATGGCTACCTTCCTGGCTCTGACGTGACGTCACCATGCCATCCTGACCTACAAGGCTATATTTCGCTCTGCACAGATATCGTCTGGCATATGCAATTCCCATCAAGGTCTCCACTCAGAGGAAGCAGTCTCCAATCGGGTAGTACTCAGATCGGGATAGCAGTGAAACATAAAATAAAAGCAAGCACACTGATCTAAGTGTAGATTATTTAATGCTTAATATCTGAATATATCATGTAAAAACAGAAAAAAATATACTTACAAATGGGGCCCTATCCAAAATAGGGAACCCCAGAGATAAAGCGCGCTCTACAGCAGTAATTATAGAATAGCAGCAAAGGGTTGTGGAGAGAAACAATCACAAATGATGATAAGGCTGCAGGGCTACAGATCACACATGGTAGGCTCCTCCCACTGTGGCGTGGCCATGAGCTTTTGGAGGGTATCGTCGAGAAGGCGTGGTCTGGAGGCAGACGCGGAGGATCCCCAGGCTTCCCTCTGCTGAGGTAAGTATTTGACTTTTACATTTTTTAAATGTACAGGTTTTCTTCAATCTATTAGACTAATAATTGCATTTGTTCAGGGGGTGGGGGGAGCAAATGTACCCTTTGCACCTCACTATCTATACCCATAGGGGGGCATCCAGGGATGGTGGCCAGGCCTACGGGTACACCCCTCTGTCCTGCAAGTTGGGGGGCGGGGGCAGCCAGGGGTGGTAGCCTGAAGGTGCCTCTCTGCCCCACAAACTGGGGCGCCGGCCAGGGATGGTAGCCTGCAGATGCCCCTCTGCCCCGCAAGCTGGGGGGGGGGGCAGACAGTGATGGTAGCCTGCAGGTGCCCCTCTGCCCCAAAAGCTGGGGGGGGGGGCAGGCAGGGATGGTAGCCTGCAGGTGCCCCTCTGTCCTGCAAGCTGGGGGGCCAGGCAGGGATGGTAGCCTGCAGGTGCCCCTCTGTCCCGCAAGCTGGGGGGGCAGACAGGGATAGTAGCCTGCAGGTGCCCCTCTGTCCTGCAAGCTGGGGGGCCAGGCAGGGATGGTAGCCTGCAGGTGCCCCTCTGTCCTGCAAGCTGGGGGGCCAGGCAGGGATGGTGGCCTGCAGGTGCCCCTCTGTCCTGCAAGCTGGGGGGCCAGGCAGGGATGGTGGCCTGCAGGTGCCCCTCTGCCCCACAAGCTGGGGGGGGGGGGGCAGGCAGTGATGGTAGCCTGCAGGTGCCCCTCTGTCCTGCAAGCTGGGGGGCTAGGCAGGGATGGTGGCCTGCAGGTGCCCCTCTGTCCTGCAAGCTGGGGGGCCAGGCAGGGATGGTGGCCTGCAGGTGCCCCTCTGCCCCACAAGCTGGGGGGGGGGCAGGCAGGGATGGTAGCCTGCAGGTGCCCCTCTGTCCTGCAAGCTGGGGGGCCAGGCAGGGATGGTGGCCTGCAGGTGCCCCTCTGCCCGCAAGCTGGGGGGCCAGGCAGGGATGGTGGCCTGCAGGTGCCCCTCTGTCCCGCAAGCTGGGGGGCCAGGCAGGGATGGTAGCCTACAGGTGCTCCTCTGCCCCGCAAGCTGGGGGGGTGGCCAGGGATGGTGGCCTGCAGGTGCTCCTCTGTCCCACAAGCTGGGGGGGTGGCCAGGGATGGTGGCCTGCAGGTGCCCCTCTGCCCCGGGGAACTGGCCCATCACCCCTCACTCCTTTGAATGAAAATTTCCCCTTATTGAAGAGCAGACCTGCTCCCTGCCACATTCCTTCCCTCCTGAACAGCTGGATGACCCCAGAACACAACATCTGTAGCCTTCTCTGTGCAATATATATATCATTTTTTTTATTTCAGTTCTTGCTCCATTTTATTTGAGTTGTATTTTTAGTTTTGGAGCGGATACGCACTGATTAAAAAACAGAAATGTAGCGTTTAACACAAAAAGGATTCAGCAATTGCTTTTGGCCGGCTGGTTGGGGTCGCATTAGTTACGTGAGTGTTTGTAGAGAAGTTAATAAATCAGGTGCACGGCTCGCTGTAATGTAACTCGCCTGTGTCAGCTCTTTAAACACAGCTGAAGTTAGCCATGTTAGCACTCATCAGCGCTGGCAGCAAGGCAAACCTGTGTACTAAACAGATTGCAGGCGATAAATGCAGATACTGTACTATAATGAGGGACGATGAGGACTTGCCTGCTGTCTGTCCCTCTTTTCTGGCCTGCAGTTTTTATAATTCATGCTTTCAGTCTGTTATCAGTGTGCTCAGATACAGGGAGCCACTATCCCTGCCAGAGGTCATCAGGGTGCGCACAGCTCAGGGGCTGTGCATGTGCAGTAGCCTCTGACTGGCCGCAACTGCCCAGCTTTGAGGGGGTCACCGATGCTGGCTGGAGGGTTCTAGACTTTTTGCTGCCCAATGCAAACTTATGAGGATGCCCCCCCTCCCCCGATTTGGAATGATCGCACAGCACCCGACAATTTACTCTGCTTCATTTAATGTTCTCACATGACATGCTGCAGCTCTACACAATAGCACACTGGCTGGCTGTGAGTCTGTGTCAAACAAACTGCTCACCCTCAGCCACTCCATTCCTCCTCAGTCAGGACAGCAGTGCCACCTCCGCCCTTCTGCTGTGCAAGTCAAATGAAACACTGCTGCTCTCTTGCCTCCCCCTCCTCCTCACTCACTGTCAGACTCCTCACACAGCACAACAAGCTGCTTTTCCCCAATGCTGCTCTCCTGCCTCCCCCCTCCTCACTCACTGTCAGACTCCTCACACAGCACAACAAGCTGCTTTTCCCCACTGATGACCTTCTGCCTCCCCCTCCTCACTCACTGTCAGACTCCTCACACAGCACAACAAGCTGTTTTTCCCCAATGATGCTCTCCTGCCTCCCTCCTCCTCACTCACTGTCAGACTCCTCACACAGCACAACAAGCTGCTTTTCCCCACTGATGACCTTCTGCCTCCCCCCCTCACTCACTGTCAGACTCCTCACACAGCACAACAAGCTGCTTTTCCCCAATGATGCTCTCCTGCCTCCTCCCTCCTCACTCACTGTCAGACCCCTCACACAGCACATCAAGCTGCTTTTCCCCAATGATGTTCTTCTGCCTCCCCTCCTCACTCACTGTCAGACTCCTCACACAGCACATCAAGCTGCTTTTCCCCAATGCTGCTCTCCTGCCTCCCCTCTCCTCACTCACTGTCAGACTCCTCACACAGCACAACAAGCTGCCTTTCCCCAATGCTGCTCTCCTGCCTCCCCCCTCCTCACTCACTACCAGACTCCTCACACAGCACAACATACTGCTTTTCCCCAATGCTGCTTTCCTGCCTCCCCCCTCCTCACTCACTGTCAGACTCCTCACACAGCACAGTAAGCTGCTTTTCCCCAATGCTGCTCTCCTGCCTCCCCCCTCCTCACTCACTACCAGACTCCTCACACAGCACAACAAGCTATTTTTCCCCAATGCTGCTCTCCTGCCTCCCCCCTCCTCACTCACTGTCACACTCCTCACACAACACAACAAGCTGCTTTTCCCCAATGCTGCTCTCCTGCCTCCCCCCTCCTCACTCACTGTCAGACTCCTCACACAGCACAACAAGCTGCTTTTCCCCAATGATGCACTCCTGCCTCCCCCCTCCTCACTCACTGTCAGACTCCTCACACAGCACAACAAGCTGTTTTTCCCCAATGATGCTCTCCTGCTTCCCCCCTCCTCACTCACTGTCAGACTCCTCACACAACACAACAAGCTGTTTTTCCCCAATGATGCTCTCCTGCCTCCCCCCTCCTCACTCACTGCCAGACTCCTCACACAGCACAACAAGCTGCTTTTCCCCAATGCTGCTCTCCGGCCTCCCCCCTCCTCTCTCACTGTCAGACTCCTCACACAGCACAACAAGCTGCTATTCCCCAATGATATTTTGCACTGGACAGTGATGTTGGTGGAGGGGTGGGGGGTAGTTTATATTTTGCACTGGACAGTGGTGGTGGTGGTGGTCAAACAAACTGCTCACCCTCAGCCACTCCATTCCTCCTCAGTCAGGACAGCAGTGCCACCTTCGCCCTTCTGCTGTGCAAGTCAAATGAAACACTGCTGCTCTCTTGCCTCCCCCTCCTCCTCACTCACTGTCAGACTCCTCACACAGCACAACAAGCTGCTTTTCCCCAATGCTGCTCTCCTGCCTCCCCCCTCCTCACTCACTGTCAGACTCCTCACACAGCACAACAAGCTGCTTTTCCCCACTGATGACCTTCTGCCTCCCCCTCCTCACTCACTGTCAGACTCCTCACACAGCACAACAAGCTGTTTTTCCCCAATGATGCTCTCCTGCCTCCCTCCTCCTCACTCACTGTCAGACTCCTCACACAGCACAACAAGCTGCTTTTCCCCACTGATGACCTTCTGCCTCCCCCCCTCACTCACTGTCAGACTCCTCACACAGCACAACAAGCTGCTTTTCCCCAATGATGCTCTCCTGCCTCCTCCCTCCTCACTCACTGTCAGACTCCTCACACAGCACATCAAGCTGCTTTTCCCCAATGCTGCTCTCCTGCCTCCCCCCTCCTCACTCACTGTCAGACTCCTCACACAGCACAACAAGCTGCCTTTCCCCAATGCTGCTCTCCTGCCTCCCCCCTCCTCACTCACTACCAGACTCCTCACACAGCACAACATACTGCTTTTCCCCAATGCTGCTCTCCTGCCTCCCCCCTCCTCACTCACTGTCAGACTCCTCACACAGCACAGTAAGCTGCTTTTCCCCAATGCTGCTCTCCTGCCTCCCCCCTCCTCACTCACTACCAGACTCCTCACACAGCACAACAAGCTATTTTTCCCCAATGCTGCTTTCCTGCCTCCCCCCTCCTCACTCACTGTCACACTCCTCACACAACACAACAAGCTGCTTTTCCCCAATGCTGCTCTCCTGCCTCCCCCCTCCTCACTCACTGTCAGACTCCTCACACAGCACAACAAGCTGCTTTTCCCCAATGATGCACTCCTGCCTCCCCCCTCCTCACTCACTGTCAGACTTCTCACACAGCACAACAAGCTGTTTTTCCCCAATGATGCTCTCCTGCCTCCCCCCTCCTCACTCACTGTCAGACTCCTCACACAACACAACAAGCTGTTTTTCCCCAATGATGCTCTCCTGCCTCCCCCCTCCTCACTCACTGCCAGACTCCTCACACAGCACAACAAGCTGCTTTTCCCCAATGCTGCTCTCCTGCCTCCCCCCTCCTCTCTCACTGTCAGACTCCTCACACAGCACAACAAGCTGCTATTCCCCAATGATATTTTGCACTGGACAGTGTTGTTGGTGGAGGGGTGGGGGGTAGTTTATATTTTGCACTGGACAGTGGTGGTGGTGGTGGAGGGGTGGGGGGGTGGCAGTGGGGGATAGTTTATATTTTGCACTGGACAGTGGTAATGGTGGGGGGGTGGTGGTGGAGGGGTGGGGGGGGGGGTGGTGGTGGGGGGTAGTTTATATTTTGCACTGGACAGTGGTGGTGGTGGAGGGGTGGGGGGTAGTTTATATTTTGCACTGGACAGTGGTGGTGGTGGAGGGGTGGGGGGCGGTGGGGGGTAGTTTATATTTTGGACTGGACAGTGGTGGTGGTGGAGCAGCGGGGGGAGGTGGTTAGTTTATATCTTGCGTGGTCTTGCAGCTTCCCAGGTTGGACCAATGTCAGATATCAGCCTAATAATCACTGAGCAATCTTTAGAAAAACTTTGACTTTTCACCTGCTGTTAATCTAATCCTTTTTCTCTATTAAGGCATTTTATTTATGTAAATCTGATGTTATAATGCTTAATTACCACAAAATATCATTATCTGCCTCTTTGCACTGAAATAAAAAGAAGTTGGATTGGGATTCCACAATAGTGGATATTTGTTGCCAGTAATAGATCTGCTTCCCTGCGTGCGCCAACGCTCTGTTTATGGATAAAACGCACTCTGGCGGCGCAGCGCCCGGCACTAAAGTTTGGGCACATTTTCAGCATCCTGAAATGTTAGAAATATTTTGACATTCTGATGTCTTTGCAGCAATAAATGCCCACAGGGCCTTCATATTAAAAGTCATTGTTTCTAGTTTTGGCCATGTGTTGTGTGCTGCAAGAAATAAAATGATTTAATTGAAATGCAAAGATTTTTTGTTTTAAAGTCTTCATTTAAAAATGTCAGAGATGTATTCAAATATTATTAATAACAAAGTGTATGCTGATGATTTAATAAGCAAAGACTTAAAAAATTAAAATGATGATTTAAGGCCTAACTGAAGCAGTCCTTTGTGAGGTACTGTGCATTGAATAGAATCATTTATATTAAGTACGCGTGAAAAATGTTTTGCAATTTTTTTTTTAAAGAGAATCTGTATTGTTAAAATCGCACAAAAGTGAACATACCAGTGCATTAGGGGACGTCTCCTGTTACCCTCTGTCACAATTTCGCCGCTCCTCGCCGCATTAAAAGTGGTTAAAAACAGTTTTAAAAAGTTTGTTTATAAACAAACAAAATGGCCACCAAAACAGGAAGTAGGTTGATGTACAGTATGTCCACACATAGAAAATACATCCATACACAAGCAGGCTGTATACAGCCTTCCTTTTGTATCTCAAGAGATCATTTGTGTGTTTCTTTCCCCCATGCACTGAAGTTTCAGGCTGCTCGTTTCTTCCTGCAAACAGCTTTGCCCTCGTCTGTAATTCCTCAGTATGTGAAAGCCCAGGCCAGCTCAGAGGAGGATTTATCCAGCTTGTAAAAGATAAGAGAGAAGAGAGAAGCTGCCCTAATCTAAATAACACACAGCAGTGTGCAGAGAGGGGCCAGGAGGGGGGAGATGCATCACAGAACCACAACACTGAAGAATTTGGCAGCCTTCCAGACACAGGCTGACAAGTCTGACAAGAGAGAGATAAGTTGATTTATTACAGAGATGGTGATAGCAGAAAGTGCTGCAGTAAGCCAGAACACATTAGAATAGCTTTTGGAACTTGTAGGATGATAAAAAACAGGATGCAATTTTTGTTACGGAGTCTCTTTAATATTCACAAAACAAATAAGTAAACTTGCTACTCTACTTGTTTAAAGGAGGGGGAGGGATTATTGCTGTGTGAGGTAAAGCCACACCTCCCAGCTGACTGGGAGCCTATTATGGAGGAAGGGGGTGGGGACACATGAAGACTGATCAGGAGGATAACCTTACCTATAGATTAAAGCAGTCAACATTTTGCTTCTAAAAAAAATCGTTAGTATATATATATATTTTTTTTTTAATCAAACAAACTAACACAGAACATTGATATCGTGCTTTTCTCCTGGCGGACTCAAAGCGCCAGAGCTGCAGCCACTAGGACGCGCTCTATAGGCAGTAGCAGTGTTAGGGAGACTTGCCCAAGGTCTCCTACTGAATAGGTGCTGGATTACTGAACAGGCAGAGCCGAGATTCAATATGACAAATAATCCATGTTCTATTAAATGCATGTTAAAAAAAAAAAAGTTTATTCATCTAATTACATCATAATTATTTTGTAAATAGTTTCACATTGGATTAATAAAGTCATTAGAAGCTGCAGTGCTGTATGAAGGAAGATCTTCCATATATTGGCTGGATTATTTAAGAACATAGCAATAGCCAGGAAATTGTTAATACATGATGGGCATAAAAATTGTCAAAGGGGCTTGCTGGGGAGGAATGTGGGCCCTTTCATAAATCAGACCAAGGGAAGCAGGATATTTGGTCACCCAGTAACTACTGAACTATTTGGGCTCCCCATAAACGCTAATTCAAATATCGACTATTAGGCACCCGAAGCAGAAATTTAGGCGTACAATAATTATTGTTATCAAAATTCTAACGTTATAGTTTTTGAAATTTGTACTGTTTTGTATTTACAAAATATTATTGATTGAAATGTATGGTTTTGAAATGTATCATTTTGAACATTATAAGGTTAGGAAGGGGGGTTTTAGGGTTAGGCGTCAGGAAGGGGGGGGGGGGGGTTAGAATTAGGCCTCTGGAAGGAGAGTTTTAGGGTTAGGCATCTGGAAGGGTTTTTTTAAGGTTAAGCATTAGGAAGGGGGGTTTAAGGTTAGGCATCGGAGAGGGGAGGAATCTGTGTGAGAGTGCGGTCAGGTTAAGTAAAATATCGTTAATATTTACCAATATTTTATTACGATAATTGAAGCTATGCACACTTTAAAAATGAAGAATATCTGTAGATATTAACAATAATTTTATTAACGAAAACAGGTGCCCATTTTTCCTCTCGCCCCTTTTTTTATGCATGCCCACCAATTACCTCTAATTTCACTTTTGTGGGTAAAATTTAAAAAAAGTTGAAACATTTTCTGCTGATGTGCATTGTTCTTACTACTTCACAGACAACTGCATGAAAATAGTAAATGTATACCATTTGCATTATGCATTTATGGATTTGAAATAATACATTTCAAATCCATAATTTTTAAAAATCAATAATAAAATCAATACACAAAGTAACAGAAAAAGAACAATCTCCGAATCGCCGTAGTCTCTTTACAAAACTGAAGTTATTATGCAGTAAAACAAACTCAAAACAATCGAACAGCTTTGCACCCATCCGTCACGTCATGAAAGAAGTTGTCACCCTACTTGTTCATGTCAAATCAATCAAGCAACTACTCACCTGGACCATACCACCTCCCCCCATCCCTGGGGGTTGACTTTCAAGTCTAGAAAGGCCTGCTCTGTGTTTTGCTTTTGCTGGTTGATCAGCTGTAATTCTAGCTGGAAGCATCTCCAGTCTGGACTTCAGATGTCCCCATTCAGCAAGCATTTATATTCTCACTTTGCACAAGTGCCAGCCTTTCTCTTCTTCAAAAGAATAACTTCTCCCACCAAAATAAATTAGCCTTAATGACTTTGAAAAGAAGTTTTGTTTGTCCTGGTTTTCTGTCAACATTTCTGACGTGTCGGCTGATAATCATTCGTTTGCCTCACGGAAGAAAATTGGAGAGAAGCTCTCCGCTGTATCGGCAGCTCACTGCTAGGCTCGCAAAAACGCCGGGAAAAGGGCTGAAACAATTTTAGATAATTTTCCCACTTTAGCGGTTGGTGAGATCTTGCATGGATTGTCCTGTCCAGGTGTAATTAGTGAGAGAGCGTTGACCTGGACGAGAAGGATAGTCTAGTGATGAGTGAATTAGGCCATTTTTGTATCGCCATCATTTTCCTGAAAAAACAAAACACATTTTTGCACAAATGAGAATGTTTGCGAAAATATATAGATCATGAAAAAACACATTTTCATCAAATGCATTTAAGTTTGTCAGTATCAGCATTTTTTGCACAGAAGAGTAAATGTGCAAAAATGTATATGCGAAAATTGACATGAGGTGGGGTAGTATGCAATATTAATACCTAGAGGCAGTGTGTTTTTAGATTATCTAGTAAGGCGTACAACTTGGCCAGAGGTCAAAGCGGGAAAGGCCTAAGTTAGAATGTATGTTTGTCGGAAAAAGTGAGTTTTGAGGGAACGTTTAAAGATTTCAAAGGTTGGAAAGTGACAGATGTGTTGTGGAAAGGATTCCAGAGGATGGGTAAAGCATGTGAGAAATCTTGTTTACGTGAATGCGAGGAGGTGATTCTAGAGGAGGACAAAAGAAGCTCGTGCAGATCTTAAATTGCTATTGGTATCTGGAAAGCAGTGAGGAGTTATACAGGGGAGAGAGATTGTGGAGAGCTTTGTAGGTTGTGGTTAAGGCTCTGTTCACATCTAAAATCGCAATCACTGAGGCCAGCGTTTTGCGATTTTGTGAGTGATTTTTCTTAGCGCCTCCCGTCGCTTACCTGGGGGGTTCGATTTTTTGTGAAGCATTTTTCTAAGCGGTTTTGCAGAGTGATTTGTTTGTTCACTTCCTGACGCAGGGAAGTGAACTGTTTGACCCAGCAAATAATAAATACAATGTATTTATTCTTAAAAGCGCTTGGGAAATTGCTATACAAAGCGCTTTTTTCAAGCGTTTTGCAATTTCCCTATACCTTCCATTGAGGCAAATCGCTCCCGTAAAATGGTAGAGGCAGCGTTTTGGTGAGCGGATCAGAATCGAATCGCTCAGATGTGAACACTCTCATAGGGAATCATTGCACAAGGGTTTTTAGGGCAATTTTGAAAATCGCAGTCGCTTAAAAAAAAGGCAAAAAGCACCCTTAGTGTAAACAAGCCCTAAGAGCTTGAAGTGAATACTCTGGTTAACTGACATCCAATGAAGAGCTTGACAAAGAGGAGCAGCAGAGGAAGAGCGAGAAGAGAGATGAATGAGACAAACAGCTGAGTTCAGTACAGATTGGAGCGGGGCCAGTCTGTTAGTTGGTAGAGAGGAGAAGCAGAGGAAGAGCGAGAAGAGAGATGAATGAGACGAGCAGCTGAGTTCAGTACAGATTGGAGCGGGGCCAGTCTGTTAGCTGGTAGAGAGGAGAAGCAGAGGAAGAGCGAGAAGAGAGATGAATGAGAGGAGCAGCTGAGGTCAGTACAGATTGGAGCGGGGCCAGTCTGTTAGCTGGTAGAGAGGAGCAGCAGAGGAAGAGCGAAAGGAGAGATGAATGAGAGGAGCAGCTGAGATCAGTACAGATTGGAGCGGGGCCAGTCTGTTAGTTGGTAGAGAGGAGCAGCAGAGGAAGAGTGAGAGGAGAGAGGAATGAGACGAGCAGCTGAGTTCAGTACAGATTGGAGCGGGGCCAGTCTGTTAGTTGGTAGAGAGGAGCAGCAGAGGAAGAGCGAGAAGAGAGATGAATGAGACAAGCAGCTGAGTTCAGTACAGATTGGAGCGGGGCCAGTCTGTTAGTTGGTAGAGAGGAGCAGCAGAGGAAGAGCGTGAAGAGATGAATGAGACGAGCAGCCGAGTTCAGTACAGATTGGAGCGGGGCCAGTCTGTTAGTTGGTAGAGAGGAGCAGCAGAGGAAGAGCGTGAAGAGAGATGAATGAGACGAGCAGCTGAAATCAGTACAGATTGGAGCGGGGCCAGTCTGTTAGTTGGTAGAGAGGAGAAGCAGAGGAAGAGCGAGAAGAGAGACGAATGAGACGAGCAGCTGAGATCAGTACAGATTGGAGCGGGGCCAGTCTGTTAGTTGGTAGAGAGGAGCAGCGGAGGAGGAGCGAGAAGAGAGATGAATGAGACGACCAGCTGAGATCAGTACAGATTGGAGCGGTGCCAGTCTGTTAGTTGGTAGAGAGGAGCAGCGGAGGAGGAGCGAGAAGAGAGATGAATGAGACGACCAGCTGAGATCAGTACAGATTGGAGCGGGGCCAGTCTGTTAGCTGGTAGAGAGGAGAAGCAGAGGAAGAGCGAGAAGAGAGATGAATGAGACGGGCAGCTGAGTACAGTACAGATTGGAGCGGTGCCAGTCTGTTAGTTGGTAGAGAGGAGCAGCAGAGGAAGAGCGAGAGGAGAGATGAATGAGAGGAGCTGCAGAGTTCAGTACAGATTGGAGCGGTGCCAGTCTGTTAGTTGGTAGAGAGGAGCAGCAGAGGAAGAGCGAGAGGAGAGATGAATAAGACGAGCAGCTGAGATCAGTACAGATTGGAGCGGGGCCAGTCTGTTAGTTGGTAGAGAGGAGAAGCAGAGGAAGAGTGGGAAGAGAGATGAATGAGACGAGCAGCAGAGTTCAGTACAGATTGGAGCGGTGCCAGTCGGTTAGTTGGTAGAGAGGAGCAGCAGAGGAAGAGCGAGAGGAGAGATGAATAAGACGAGCAGCTGAGTTCAGTACAGATTGGAGCGGGGCCAGTCTGTTAGTTGGTAGAGAGGAGCAGCAGAGGAAGAGCGAGAGGAGAGATGAATAAGACGAGCAGCTGAGTTCAGTACAGATTGGAGCGGGGCCAGTCTGTTAGCTGGTAGAGAGGAGAAGCAGAGGAAGAGCGAGAAGAGAGATGAATGAGAGGAGCAGCTGAGTTCAGTACAGATTGGAGCGGGGCCAGTCTGTTAGCTGGTAGAGAGGAGAAGCAGAGGAAGAGCGAGAAGAGAGATGAATGAGAGGAGCAGCTGAGTTCAGTACAGATTGGAGCGGTGCCAGTCTGTTAGCTGGTAGAGAGGAGAAGCAGAGGAAGAGCGAGAAGAGAGATGAATGAGAGGAGCAGCTGAGTTCAGTACAGATTGGAGCGGGGCCAGTCTGTTAGCTGGTAGAGAGGAGAAGCAGAGGAAGAGCGAGAAGAGAGATGAATGAGAGGAGCAGCTGAGTTCAGTACAGATTGGAGCGGGGCCAGTCTGTTAGCTGGTAGAGAGGAGAAGCAGAGGAAGAGCGAGAAGAGAGATGAATGAGAGGAGCAGCTGAGTTCAGTACAGATTGGAGCGGTGCCAGTCTGTTAGCTGGTAGAGAGGAGCAGCAGAGGAAGAGCGTGAAGAGATGAATGAGAGGAGCAGCTGAGTTCTGTACAGATTGGAGCGGTGCAAGTTGGTTAGTTGTTAGTCCACAAAGCAGTATATTCCAATAGCTCAAACGAGATATTAAAGAGAATGTACTAACATTTTAATTGTGACCTTAGTGAGAAAGGGTCAGATGCGTGATATGTTTTTGAGTTGGAGAGGACAGGAGCTGGTTAAGGAGTGAATGTGAGGAATTAACCTCCTTAGCAGTAACCCCGTGCTGGACACGGGGTAAGCCGCCGGAGGGTGCCGCTCAGGCCCTGCTGGGCCGATTTTCATAATTTTTTTTTTGCTGGACGCAGCTAGCACTTTGCTAGCTGCGCCAGCACTCTGATCGCCGCCGGCCCCCGCCCGATCGCCGCTATCTGATGCGGCGCGCGGCTCCCCCCAGACCCCTGCGCTGCCTGGCCAATCAGTGCCAGGCAGCGCCGAGGGGTGGTTCGGGACTCCCAATGACGTCCCGACGTCGGTGACGTCATCCCGCCCCGTCGCCATGGCGACGGGGGAAGCCCTCCAGGAAATCCCGTTCTTTGAACGGGATTTCCTGATCGCCTATCGCCGGAGGCGATCGGCGGGGCTGGGGGGATGCCGCTGAGCAGTGGCTATCATGTAGCGAGCCTTGGGCTCGCTACATGATTTAAAAAAAAATAATAATAAAAAAAACTGCTGCGCTGCCCCCTGGCGGAATTTTTCATACCGCCAGGGGGGTTAAGGAGAGACAGGAGTCAAATATGACCCCTAAGCTCTGTGCTTTGGGAACTGAAGTTATAGGGGTGTTATTAACATTTATTGTCATATCAGTCAGAGAGGAGGACAGAGACGCTGGAAAAATGATTAGTTCTGTTTTCCTCATATTTAGTTTTAAGAAACGAGAGATCATGAAAGAGGCTAAAGCAGACAAGCAGTCAGGAATACACATACAAGTAACTTTTTCTCGTGAGTTTTCTCCTAGGTGATAGCTTCACATCTTGTCAATAAAATGGGCCTGATTCACAAAGCGGTCCTAACAGTTAGCACGCTGGTGAAAAGCCCTTTATCACGCCTAAACTCTGTTTAGGCATGATAAGTTTAGGTGTGATAAGTTTAGGCATGATGGGCCTGATTCACAAAGCGGTGCTAACAGTTAGCACCGTGGTGAAAAGCCCCTTATCACGCCTAAACTCACTTTAGGCATGATAAGAAGCAACCCGCGCGAATTTTCCGCGCGCAAAGTTTTGCGCGCACGCGCGCAGCATCCCCGCTTCGCGCGAAGCTCCCATTAAGCCCTATGGGACTTTGCGCGCGCGCGTACGCGCGGAAACTTCGTGCGAGTTAGAGCAAAAATCGGTGATAACTCAGTGGTGCAAAGGTTATCACGCCTAAAGTCTTTTAGGCGTGATAACTGGGTTATCACCGCTGATTCACAAAGCGGTGCTAACAGTTAGCACGCTGGTGATAATCCCTTTATCATGCCTAAACTCAGTTTAGGCATGATAAGTTTAGGTGTGATAAGTTTAGGTGTGATAAGTTTAGGCGTGATAAGTTTAGGCGTGATAAGTTTAGGCATGATAAGTTTAGGTGTGATAAGTTTAGGTGTGATAAGTTTAGGTGTGATAAGTTTAGGTGTGATAAGTTTAGGTGTAATAAGTTTAGGGGCCTGATTCACAAAGCGGTGCTAACAGTTAGCACGCTGGTGAAAAGTAGTGTTGGGCGAACATCTAGATGTTCGGGTTCGGGCCGAACAGGCCGAACATGGCCGCGATGTTCGGGTGTTCGACCCGAACTCCGAACATAATGGAAGTCAATGGGGACCCGAACTTTTGTGGTTTGTAAAGCCTCCTTACATGCTACATACCCCAAATTTGCAGGGTATGTGCACCTTGGGAGTGGGTACAAGAGGAAAAAAAAATTAGCAAAAAGAGCTTATAGTTTTTGAGAAAATCGATTTTAAAGTTTCAAAGGGAAAACTGTCTTTTAAATGCGGGAAATGTCTGTTTTCTTTGCACAGGTAACATGTTTTTTGTCGGCATGCAGTCATAAATGTAATACATATAAGAGGTTCCAGGAAAAGGGACCGGTAACGCTAACCCAGCAGCAGCACACGTGATGGAACAGGAGGAGGGTGGCGCAGGAGGAGAAGAAGGCCACGCTTTGTGAGACACAACAACCCCGGCCTTGCATGAGGGCAAGAAGCGTGCGGATAGCAGGCTTTGTACCGCCATGCAGTCATAAATGTAATAAAGATAAGTGGTTCAATAAACAGGGACCACGCGGCAACGCTAACCCAGCAGCAGCAGACGTGATGGAACAGGAGCAGGCGCAGGAGGAGAAGGCCACGCTTTGTGAGACACAACAACCCAGGCCTTGCATGAGGGCAAGAAGCGTGCGGATAGCAGGCTTTGTACGGCCATGCAGTCATAAATGTAATAAAGATAAGTGGTTCAATAAACAGGGACCACGCGGCAACGCTAACCCAGCAGCAGCAGACGTGATGGAACAGGAGGAGGCGCAGGAGGAGAAGGCCACGCTTTGTGAGACACAACAACCCAGGCCTTGCATGAGGGCAAGAAGCGTGCGGATAGCATGCTTTGTACCGCCATGCAGTCATAAATGTAATAAAGATAAGTGGTTCAATAAACAGGGACCACGCGGCAACGCTAACCCAGCAGCAGCAGACGTGATGGAACAGGAGCAGGCGCAGGAGGAGAAGGCCACGCTTTGTGAGACACAACAACCCAGGCCTTGCATGTGGACAAAAAGCGTGCGGATATAGCAGCAATGCTTTTTGCCGCCATGCAGTCATAAATGTAATACAGATGAGAGGTTCAATAAACAGGGCCCGGAAACGCAACACCATCCCAGATGTTCATTGGTCATGTTACTTGGTTGGGGTCCTGGAGTGTGGCGTAGTCATTTCCAATCCAGGATTGATTCATTTTAATTTGAGTCAGACGGTCTGCATTGTCTGTAGAGAGGCGGATACGCCGATCTGTGACGATGCCTCCGGCAGCACTGAAACAGCGTTCCGACATAACGCTGGCTGCCGGGCAAGCCAGCACCTCTATTGCGTACATTGCCAGTTCGTGCCAGGTGTCTAGCTTCGATACCCAATAGTTGAAGGGTGCAGATGGATGGTTCGACACAGCTACGCCATCTGACATGTAGTCCTTGACCATCTTCTCCAGGCGATCGGTGTTGGAGGTGGATCTGCACGCTTGCTGTTCAGTGGGCTGCGGCTGCATGGGTGTCAGAAAATTTTCCCACTCCAAGGACACTGCCGATACCATTCCCTTTTGGGTACTAGCTGCGGCTTGCGTTGTTTGCTGCCCTCCTGGTCGTCCTGGGTTTGCGGAAGTCAGTCTGTCTGCGTACAACTGGCTAGAGGAGGGGGAGGATGTCAATCTCCTCTCTAAAGTCTCCACAAGGGCCTGCTGGTATTCTTCCATTTTGACCTGTCTGACTCTTTCTTCAAGCAGTTTTGGAACATTGTGTTTGTACCGTGGATCCAGAAGGGTATAAACCCAGTAATTGGTGTTGTCCAGAATGCGCACAATGCGTGGGTCACGTTCAATGCAGTCTAGCATGAATTGAGCCATGTGTGCCAGAGTCCTACCAGAATCCTCATCATCCTCTTGTGAGCGTTGTGATAGTTGTTGTGATGCATCATAGTCGTCACCTTCCTCCTGGTCTGCTTCTGCTGACCATTCGCGTTGAATTGTGGAAGTCCAACGTGCACCGCTCTGGCCCTCGTCAGTGGTGGCATGAAATTCCTGCTCCAACTCCAGCTGTTCCTCCTCCTCTTCTTCGTCATAGCTGCTGGGGCCAGCGTTCCCTGAGGCGGATGGCCTGATGTTGGTACCATCACGCTGATCGTTTTCTCCTTCAGATTCCCCCAGTTGCATCATGACAGCTGTTTCCTTGATTTTTAACATCGACCTCTTCAGTAAACACAGCAGTGGTATGGTAATGCTGACTGAAGAGTTGTCACTGCTCACAAGCAACGTGGATTGCTCAAAATTTTGGAGGACTTGGCAGAGGTCCAACATGTTGGCCCAATCGGATCCACAGAAGCTTGGCAGCTGGCCGGATGCGCCTCGGTACTGCGCCGTCATGTACTGGACCACTGCACTCTTCTGCTCGCAAAAGCGGGCTAGCATGTGCAGCGTAGAATTCCAGCGCGTAGGGACATCACACAGCAAGCGATGGTGGGGGAGATTGAAGCGCTCCTGCATCTTGGCGAGTGCCCCCGAAGCAGTACTGGAATTTCTACAATGTTTGGACACTCGACGCACCTTCAACAGCAGATCGGGCACGCCTGGGTATGTCCTCAGGAACCGCTGAACTACTAGGTTCATCACGTGCGCCAGGCAAGGGATGTGTGTCAGCTTAGCCAACCTTAAAGCGCGAATGAGATTACTCCCATTATCACACACAACCATGCCCGGTTTCAGGTCCAGCGGTGCCAGCCACAAATCCGTCTGTTCCTTTATTCCCCTCCAAATTTCCTCCCCTGTGTGCTGCTTATCCCCAAGGCAGATTAGCTTCAGCAACGCTTGCTGACGCATGCCAACAGCTGTGCTGCACTGCTTCCACGATCCTACTGCTGCTGGGTTAGCGTTTCCGGATGAGGTACAGCTTTGAGATGCGTTGGAGGAGAAGGAGTCAGAGAGGTAGGTGCTGCTGTTATCCAGTGGGAGGGACGGCGGTGCAGCTGTTTGTGGCGTGGGCAACACCCGTGCCGTAGCAGGTGAGGAATCGCTGCCAGGCTCCACAAGGTTCACCCAGTGCGCGGTAAGGGAGATGTATCTACCCTGGCCGAACGCACTCGTCCAGGTGTCAGTGGTGAGGTGAACCTTGCAGGCAACGGCATTCTTCAAGCTTCGGGTTATTTTGCTGACCACGTGCTCATGCAACTCAGGCACTGCAGAGCGTGCAAAGTGGTAGCGGCTGGGAACCACGTAACGTGGGATGGCCACTGACATCATGCCCTTGAAGCTGTTTGTCTCCACCAATCGATATGGCAGCATTTCGCAGGCCAGAAGCTTGGCTATGCTGGCTGTTACTGCCACGGCCCGGGGGTCATTTGCTGGCAATTTCCTCTTGCGCTCAAACATCTCCGACACAGACAACTGAACCGTAGCGCTGCACACGGAAGGGCTGTTGGTTGTTGTGTTTGATGAACACTGGGAGACCTCAAGAGCACTACTCCGGAAAGTGACAGTGTCAGCGTCGTCTGATGTTTGTGAATGTTGTGAACCACGCAATGGCTGGGCTACTGCTGCTGCTGAGGCGGGTCTGGTGAACCCAAGGGAGGCAGTGTTGTTTCTGGTACCCTGTCCTGACGCGTTTGCCCAAAGAGTGGGATGTTTGGATAGCATGTGACGGCTCATGCTGGTGGTGGAGAGGTTGTTAATATTTTTCCCCCTGCTCAGGCGGGTCTTGCACACCTTGCAAATCGCCATGGTAACATCCTCAGTGCAGTCTTCAAAGAAAGCCCAGACTTTGGAGCACCTGCCTCCTTGCTGGCGATTTCTGTTTGCTCCTCTTTTGCCTCTCACTTGAACTTCCACGCTTGTGGTGCCTGAAATTGCGCGCCGCCTACCTTGTGGCACAAGGCGAACTCGTGCAGCAGTGTGTTCTTCAACAGACTCATCTGTGCTGCTGCTACGACGGCGATGTTCTCGTTCACAAACAAAATCTGGGTCTCTGTCCACATTGTCCATACCCTCCTCTTCCATCTCCTCAAACTCGTCATATGTCATTGTGGGCCACCGCCGTGGAGTAGAGCTCCCCACAACAACCTCTGCGCAGCACACTCCAACGTCGTCTTCCAGATCTTGTCGGCCGACCTCCTGCAATTGCAACCCCTCCTGCCCAAATTGCTCTGGGATTTGGGTTTCCGAGTCCTCTTCGGACTCGCCTCGTATTTCAGTGCGCGGTACATTTCCCACAGTTAACGGTTGTGAATCCAGGCACAACATTTCTGGCTGTTCCTCCATTGACCTTTGAAAGGTGGAAGTTTGTTGGGCTGGGAATAGCTCCTGCGAATACCCCATTGTGTCCTGAGGTAATTCATCGGACTGGTTATCTGGCAGTTGTGTGCGTGGTGTCGCTGCCGGTTGTGTCAGCTTTGTGCCCACTGGCTCCTTGTAACTGGCTGAGGACTCGGACCTCGTGCGTGATGTGCTGGTGCTGCTTAACCCACTGCTGGACGCTTGAGAGGTCATCCAAGTAATTATCTGGTCCTGTTCTTTTGGATTTGTGAGGGTTGTTGTCCTGGACAACATGGGTGGTATTGAGTGGGTTTTCTTGGGTGCTCCCCTGTGGCCTGTACGTGAACCGTCAGGGGAAACACCTCTTCCCTTGCCCCTCCCTCTTTCACCGGATTTCTTCCTCATTTCACTTATCCTTACAGTACACGCTGACTGGCAGCAGTACAGTGGCAGTACAGAAATGCTATACAGTACCACTATTCCCAGCAGCGACACAGAGCACAATGCTATACAGTGACGGGTGAGCGGTGTACCACTATTCCCAGCAGACACAGAACAGTGAACAGAATGCTATATAGTGTGGCTGAGCGAGCGGTGTACCACTATTCCCAGCAGACACAGAACAGTGAACAGAATGCTATATAGTGTGGCTGAACGAGCGGTGTACTACTGTTCCCAGCAGACACAGAACAGTACACAGAATGCTATATAGTGTGGCTGAGCGAGCGGTGTACCACTATTCCCAGCAGACACAGAACAGTGAACAGAATGCTATATAGTGTGGCTGAACGAGCGGTGTACTACTGTTCCCAGCAGACACAGAACAGTACACAGAATGCTATATAGTGTGGCTGAACGAGCGGTGTACTACTGTTCCCAGCAGACACAGAACAGTGAACAGAATGCTATATAGTGTGGCTGAGCGAGCGGTGTACCACTATTCCCAGCAGACACAGAACAGTGAACAGAATGCTATATAGTGTGGCTGAACGAGCGGTGTACTACTGTTCCCAGCAGACACAGAACAGTACACAGAATGCTATATAGTGTGGCTGAACGAGCGGTGTACTACTGTTCCCAGCAGACACAGAACAGTACACAGAATGCTATATAGTGTGGCTGAACGAGCGGTGTACTACTGTTCCCAGCAGACACAGAACAGTGAACAGAATGCTATATAGTGTGGCTGAGCGAGCGGTGTACCACTATTCCCAGCAGACACAGAACAGTGAACAGAATGCTATATAGTGTGGCTGAGCGAGCGGTGTACCACTATTCCCAGCAGACACAGAACAGTGAACAGAATGCTATATAGTGTGGATGAGCGAGCGGTGTACCACTATTCCCAGCAGACACAGAACAGTAAACAGAATGCTATATAGTGTGGCTGAGCGAGCGGTGTACCACTATTCCCAGCAGACACAGAACAGTGAACAGAATGCTATATAGTGTGGCTGAGCGAGCGGTGTACCACTATTCCCAGCAGACACAGAACAGTGAACAGAATGCTATATAGTGTGGCTGAGCGAGCGGTGTACCACTATTCCCAGCAGACACAGAACAGTGAACAGAATGCTATATAGTGTGGCTGAGCGAGCGGTGTACCACTATTCCCAGCAGACACAGAACAGTGAACAGAATGCTATATAGTGTGGCTGAGCGAGCGGTGTACCACTATTCCCAGCAGACACAGAACAGTGAACAGAATGCTATATAGTGTGGATGAGCGAGCGGTGTACCACTATTCCCAGCAGACACAGAACAGTAAACAGAATGCTATATAGTGTGGCTGAGCGAGCGGTGTACCACTATTCCCAGCAGACACAGAACAGTGAACAGAATGCTATATAGTGTGGCTGAGCGAGCGGTGTACCACTATTCCCAGCAGACACAGAACAGTGAACAGAATGCTATATAGTGTGGCTGAGCGAGCGGTGTACTACTGTTCCCAGCAGACACAGAACAGTACACAGAATGCTATATAGTGTGGCTGAACGAGCGGTGTACTACTGTTCCCAGCAGACACAGAACAGTACACAGAATGCTATATAGTGTGGCTGAACGAGCGGTGTACCACTATTCCAAGCAGACACAGAACAGTGAACAGAATGCTATATAGTGTGGCTGAGCGAGCGGTGTACCACTATTCCCAGCAGACACAGAGTGGCAGTAAACAGAATGCTATATAGTGTGGCTGAGCGAGGTACACAGAGTGGCAGTAAACAGAATGCTATATAGTGTGGCTGTGCAAGCGGTGTACTACTATTCCCAGCAGACACAGAGTGGCAGTAAACAGAATGCTATATAGTGTGGCTGAGCGAGGTACACAGAGTGGCAGTAAACAGAATGCTGAGCGAGCGGTGTACTACTATTCCCAGCAGCGACACACAATGACTGGGGGGGACCCTGGCTAGCGTGGCTGGAGCGCGAACTACCCTGCCTGCCTACCCAAAGCTAAACCCACAGACAAATGGCGGAGATATGACGTGGTTCGGGTATTTATTTACCCGAACCACGTGACAGTTCGGCCAATCAGAGCGCGTTCGGGTCCGAACCACGTGACCCGTTCGGCCAATCACAGCGCTAGCCGAACGTTCGGGGAACGTTCGGCCATGCGCTCTTAGTTCGGCCATATGGCCGAACGGTTTGGCCGAGCACCGTCAGGTGTTCGGCCGAACTCGAACATCACCCGAACAGGGTGATGTTCTGCAGAACCCGAACAGTGGCGAACACTGTTCGCCCAACACTAGTGAAAAGCCCTTTATCATGCCTAAACTCAGTTTAGGCATGATAAGTTTAGGTGTGATAAGTTTAGGTGTGATAAGTTTAGGCATGATAAGTTTAGGTGTGATAAGTTTAGGCATGATAAGTTTAAGCGCCAACTACGTTAGCACCGCAGTGCACAGCTGATCAAAAGTTTTACGCTAGCAAAGTCTGGTGCACTTCGTATAAAGTTTAATGGCGCTGCTTTGCGTGCGGGACTTTGCAAGCGATCTAAACTTATCTAAACTTAACATGCCTAAACTTATCACACCTAAACTTATCACACCTAAACTTATCATGCCTAAACTGGCTTTTCACCAGCATGGTGCAATGGTTATCACGCCTAAAGTATTTTAGGCATGCTAACTGGGTTAGCACCGCTTTGTGAATCGAGCCCTAGGGGCTCGATTCACCAAGCGGTGCTAACCCAGTTATCACGCCTAAAGGACTTTAGGCGTGATGACCTCTTCACCACTGAGTTAGCACCGTTTTTGCCTGCACTTCGCGCGAAGTTATCGCGCGCAAAGTTTTGCGCGCGCACCCGCACAGGCGCGCGCGCAAAGTCCCATAGGGTTTAATGGGCGCATCGCGCGAAGTGCGGGGCGCTTCGCGCGCACGCACGCGGGAGCGCGCGCAAAACTTTACGCGCGGAAACTTCGCGCGAAGCCCTTCTTATCATGCCTAAAGTGACTTTAGGCGTGAAGAGGGCCTTTTCACCACGGTGCTAACACTTTGCACCGCTTGGTGAATCGAGCCCTAGGGGCTCGATTCACCAAGCGGTGCTAACCCAGTTATCACGCCTAAAGGACTTTAGGCGTGATGACCTCTTCACCACTGAGTTAGCACCGTTTTTGCCTGCACTTCGCGCGAAGTTATCGCGCGCAAAGTTTTGCGCGCGCACCCGCACAGGCGCGCGCGCAAAGTCCCATAGGGTTTAATGGGCGCATCGCGCGAAGTGCGGGGCGCTTCGCGCGCACGCACGCGGGAGCGCGCGCAAAACTTTACGCGCGGAAACTTCGCGCGAAGCCCTTCTTATCATGCCTAAAGTGACTTTAGGCGTGAAGAGGGCCTTTTCACCACGGTGCTAACACTTTGCACCGCTTGGTGAATCGAGCCCCAGGTGTGATAAGTTTAGGCATGATGGGCTTGATTCACAAAGCGGTGCAAAGTGTTTGCACGCCAGTGAAAAGCCCCTTATCACGCCTAAACTCACTTTAGGCATGATAAGAAGAAACTCGCAGCGTCCCCGCTTCGCGCGAAGCTCCCATTAAGCCCTGTGGGACTGTGCGGAAATTTCGCGCGAGTTAGAGCAAAAATCGGTGATAACTCAGTGGTGCAAAGGTTATCACGCCTAAAGTCTTTTAGGCGTGATAACTGAGTTATCACCGCTTTGTGAATTGAGCCCGATAAGTTTAAGCACCAACTGCGTTAACACCGCAGTGCACAGCTGATCAAAAGTTTTACGCTAGCAAAGTCTGGTGCACTTTGTATAAAGTTTAATGGCGCTGCTTTGCGTGCGGGACTTTACAAGCGATCTAAACTTATTGGGCCTGATTCACAAAGCGGTGATAACTCAGTTATCACGCCTAAAAGACTTTAGGCGTGATAACCTTTGCATAAGCAAAGTTATCACCGCTTTGTGCTCTAACTCGCGCGAAGCTACCACGCGTACGCAGCGTGATAAAGGGGTTTTCACTCGCGTGCAAACACTTGGCACCGCTTTGTGAATCGAGCCCCATGTCTTTTAGACCACCAGCAAGCAAGAAAATAATAATGATAGGACTTTTTCACCTTCTTTTTGGAAGTTTTTTAATTGCAAAGTGCTGAAAAGTTATTTGTGTAGAGAAAAAAAGACAACTGTCCATCCAGAAAATATGGTACCCCACTATCCTGCCCCCTCCTACACTGCGCCCTGAGGCTGGAGCCTCTCCAGCCTATGCCTCGGCCCGGCCCTGATCCTGCCCCCTCACATAGCCTAGTACTTAGGCTTTCATCTACAGTAGATTTTTTTCCCCCTAAAACAGATTGTAAAACGTTTTAAATTCAAATTTAAAGTGACAGTGCACCTTCTCTCCTAGCATGACTCTGAGACAGCAGCTTCCTGAAGGCATAATCATGTGACCACAGCCCCAGGAAGATTATTATTATTATTATTATTTAGTATTTATATAGCGCCGACATATTACGCAGCGCTGTACAGTGTATATATATATATCTTGTCACTAGATAAAGATGAAAGTAATTGGTTACTCTTCATCATGTGATGCAGAGGAGGGTGGGACTGGATATCTGGTGGCCCATTCTGCTAAAAGCAAAAAGTACTCCATTCAGAATGAACCAAAAATTACCAGGAAACATGTTGCAGACAGCGCAGAAATAAAAAGCCATTTTTCGGTTCTGGAAGAATAAGCCCCAATTGTTTCCTTTGCTCTTTACTTGGCAGACAAATCCTTTTTGTAATATTTCTGTATAATTCGGCTCTTATGATGAAATGGGTGACAGGAGAGTTCCCTGAACTGGACGCCCTCGCACTATTACTGCCATTTCTCTAAAGCCATTGCTAAAATTTGTTAAATGTCACCTCTAAGTCAGTGTTTGGAAATGCCACCAAGCAAACAGCACAAATAGCACCTGATTCCCGGCCGGCGAGTTTATTTGTTTAGCCAGACTCTGCTCCTTTCCCTCAACCACCTTCTGACAGACAAATTGAATATTACATTGTAATTTTCTGAAAAGGCAGTCTTGTTTATTTCCCAATTTCTGCTCTGCTTATTAACAGCCCAGAAATGACATTTCAATAGGCTCATCTTAGAAGAAGAAAGGCAAATGAGGGTTTGAGGACAAGCTAGGTGATGGAACGAACTGTTATTTAAGGGTCCAATTAACCTTTTTTATGTATTTCCTTAGTTTAAAAGAAATAAGTAAACAACAAACAGTAAACCTGCAGTGGCAGAGACATGAAAGCAGGGCAGTTTAGGGGGAATAAGTGGGCAGCTAGAGTATCATTGGCCTTGAAGATACTCCTCCCCTCTGACCTTAAAGGATACCCGAACTGGCACGTGACATAATGAGATAGACATGTGTATGTACAGTGCCCAGCACTTTGCAGGTGGCACTTTTCACTTTGCACTTGGCACTTTGCACTTTGCACTTGGCACTTTGTACGTGTTTGCACTGACAGGATTGCTGCACTTGTTATATGGTGGACATGATTGCTGCACTTGTTATATGGTGGACATGATTGCTGCACTTGTTATATGGTGGACATGATTGCTGCACCTGTTATATGGTGGACATGATTGCTGCACTTGTTATATGATGGACGTGATTGCTGCACTTGTTATATGGTGGACATGATTGCTGCACTTGTTATATGATGGATGTGATTGCTTCACTTGTTATATAATGGACATGATTGCTGCACTTTTTATATGATGGACATGATTGCTGCACTTGTTATATGATGGACGTGATTGCTGCACTTGTTATATGATGGACGTGATTGCTGCACTTGTTATATGATGGACCTGATTGCTGCACTTGTTATATGGTGGACATGATTGCGGCACTTGTTATATGGTGGACATGATTGCTGCACTTGTTATATGGTGGACATGATTGCTGCACTTGTTATATGGTGGACATGATTGCGGCACTTGTTATATGGTGGACATGATTGCTGCACTTGTTATATGGTGGACATGATTGCGGCACTTGTTATATGGTGGACATGATTGCTGCACTTGTTATATGGTGGACATGATTGCTGCACTTGTTATATGGTGGACATGATTGCTGCACTTGTTATATGGTGGACATGATTGCTGCACTTGTTATATGGTGGACATGATTTCTGAACTTGTTATATGGTGGATGTGATTGCTACACTTGTTATATGGTGGACATGATTTCTGCACTTGTTATATGGTGGACATAATTGCTGCACTTGTTATATGGTGGATGTGATTGCTGCACTTGTTATATGGGGGACATGATTGCTGCACTTGTTATATGGTGGATGTGATTGCTACACTTGTTATATGGGGGACATGATTGCTGCACCTGTTATATGGTAGATTTGATTGCTGCACTTTTTATATGAGTGACCTGATGGTGGCTCCTTGTATATAGGTCACATGGCAGCTGCACTTGTTATATGGGGAACATAACGGCTGTTTATGTTACACGGGGGATTTGATGGTGGCTCTGTGTTTAGGACACAAGAGGGCTGCACTTGTTATATGGGGAACATTATGGCTGCACATGTTACATGGGGACTTGATGGGGGCTGTTGGTATATGTGGCACATAAAGGCTGTAAGAGGGTTCCATTGTGGCTCTTGTAATAGAGCACATGATAGCTGCCTACACACACTGTTGGGACATATAGGGCTTGATTTACTAACCTACTTAGCACGTCTAAAGTCTTAAGGCGCGCTAACCAGGGTGCTAAGTAGGTTAGCACCAGTTTTCTCAATCAGATCGTGCGCTAAGTACCGCGCGCAAAGTTTTGCGCGCGCAAAGTCCTATGCGCGCGCTAAGTCCCATAGGCTTTAGTGGGCACTTCGCGCGGAGCACCCTGCGCTCTGTGCAGTGCGCGCGCAAAACTTTGCACGCGGTACTTTGCGCACGATCACTACTTCTCACATTTCAACTGAGTTTAGACGTGCTAAGGGCCAGTGCTAAAGTTAGCACCGTTTTGTAAATCGAGCCCATTGGCTGCACTCACTGGCGTACCTACTGGGGATGCAGCCCCATCAGCCGCAGGGGGGCCTGGGGCCCCTCTGGGGCCCGCCAGCCGTGTGCGGGGGAAGCGCTGCCGCCCCCCGATTGTGGGACCCCCCCCCCAACCAGGAACTGGCCGCAGCGTCTAATAGACGCCAGGCCAGTTCATTCCACGCAACCCCACAGTCTCCCGGGAGGCAGAGCAGGGCTACGGCAAGATGGCTGCTGAAGCCCTGCACTGGAGACTATTTATGTCTCCAGTACAGGGCTTCGGGAGCCATCTTGCTGTAGCCCTGCACTCTGCCTGTCAGCGCGGGAGCCGGGAGATGTGCTGCAGGAGGATCGTCGGGGAGCTGCGAGCCAGATGCCGGGAGAGGTGACTTCTGTCAGGTGAGTGAATTGTTTTGTTTTTTCACAGGTGCAATTTTTTTGGGGGGGAACTGCTGCCCACATTGCGATTTTCTGGTGACTGCTGCTGCCCACATTTTGATTTGCTGGTGCCTGCTGCCCACATTACGATTTTCTGGTGCCTGCTTCCCACATTGCGATTTTCTGGTGCCTGCTGCCCACATTGCGATTTTCTGGTGCCTGCTGCCCACATTGTGATTTTCTGGTGACTGCTGCCCACTTTACGATTATTTTCTGGTGACTGCTGCCAACATTGCGATTTTCTGGTAACTGCTGCCCACTTTACAATTATTTTCTGGTGACTGCTGCCCACATTACGATTATTTTCTGATGACTGCTGCCCACATTGCGATTTTCTGGTGACTGCTGCCCCCATTGCGATTTTCTGGGGACTGCTGCCCACTTTACAATTATTTTCTGATGGCTGCTGCCCACTTTACGATTATTTTCTGGTGACTGCTGCCCACATTACGATTATTTTCTGGTGACTGCTGCCCACATTATGATTATTTTATGGTGACTGCTGCCCACTATACGATTATTTTATGGTAAAATGCTGCCCACTTTACGATTATTTTATGGGGAAATGCTGCTCACTTTACGATTATTTTATAGGGAAATGCTGCCCAATTTGCAATTCATTTCTGGTGAAATACTGCCCAATTTACGATTAATTTCTGATGAAATGCTGCCCAATTTGCAATTAATTTCTGGTGAAATGCTGCCTAATTTATGATTAATTTCTGGTGAAATGCTGCCCACTTTACGATTATTTTATGGTGAAATGCTGCACAATTTACGATTAATTTCTGGTAAAACATTGCTGAATTAGGATTATTTTATAGTGAAACGCTGCCCCATTACGATTATTTGGCGCCTATGGGGGGGGGGGGCCCCATCCTCATTTTCGCAGGGGGGCCCAGTTATTTCTAGTTACGCCCCTGGTTGCACTTGTTATATGGTGGACATGATTGCTGCACTTGCTATATAGGGGACATGGACATGATTGTTGCACTTGTTATATGGGGGACATGACTGCTGCACTTGTTATATGGGGACATGATTGCTGCACTTGTTATATGGGGGACATGATTGCTGCACTTTTTATATGAGTGACCTGATGCAGACTTTTTGTATATAGGGCACATGGCAGCTGCACTTGTTATATGGGGAACATAATGGCTGTTTATGTTTCACGGGGACTTGATGGTGGCTCTTTGTGTATAGGACACATGAGGGCTGCACTTGTTATATGGGGAACATTATGGCTGCACATGTTACATGGGGACTTGATGGAGGCTGTTGGTATATGTGGGACATACAGGCTGTACTAGTTATAAGGTGGGTTCCATTGTGGCTCTTGTAATAGAGCACATGATAGCTACACACACACTGTTGGGACATATTGGCTACACTTGTTATCTGAGAGCATGCCATGAGGGGCTGCAGTGATTATATGGGGACATGATGGCTGTGGCAGTGTCACATGGTTCCTCCTTCCAGGTCCATAGTGTTTTCTGGAGGCTTCCTGTAGGGATCCATCTGAAAATGGCGCCTGAGAATAATGGCGCACGGTGTTGCCGCTAATCCGTTTGCCGCTTATCGCTATTTAACGTTAAAGCCTTATTGTTATTTAACGTTAAATCCTTATTGTTATTTAGCGTTAACACACAGAACCCTCTCTGTACCTATCCCTAACCCCTAAACCCCCCTGGTGGTGCCTAACCCTAACCACCCCCCTGGTGGTGCCTAACCCTAACCACCCCTGGTGGTGCCTAACCCTAAGACCCCCCTGGTGGTGCCTAACCCTAACCACCCCCTGGTGGTGCCTAACCCTAACCACCCCCTGGTGGTGCCTAACCCTAACCACCCCCCTGGTGGTGCCTAACCCTAAGACCCCCCTAGTGGTGCCTAACCCTAACCTTGACAGTGTTACATTAAATCCATTCACCGTTTTGCAGTTAAATAACGTCTGCAGTTTTGGCTTATGTAGGGAGCTATTGATAAATACCGTTACTGTGGGCAATAACGTCTGCTGTTTGGCAAATGAACGGCACTATTGATAAATAACGTTAGTGTGTGCCGGTTTTCTTCTTTTTTTCCCTGTGCACCATTATTATGCAGTACTAACGATAAATAGCGATAAGCGTATCTTTTTAATGCGGCACCATTTTTATGCATAGGCGCTGTGCGCCATTATTCACTGATCCGTCCTGTAGTGCCTACTGGGAGGAAGGGGCATGCGCCACGTGCGGTCAGGCACCCTCCTCATATTGCTCTCTGTGGGAGAGGCTCTCATCCTTTTTTGCACACTGTAGGTATGGCAATGTTTCAGGGGTTCATGGGATGTTTTGTTTGGCAGTTAGCAGAAGGCAGGCCCCGCCTCCTAGTCCATCTCTCTATCGTTATCCACTGGAGTGTGGCCCAGCTTGGAGGATGAGGACGTGTTTGGACAACAGGAAGCTGGACTGGTCCAGAGAAGAGGGAACAGCCCTGAGTATGAGGGGGTAGTCTGAGGGTAGGGAGGTCTCCTGGGAAGGAGCTTTGATTGTGAATTCCAGGTAAAGCCTATATTGAAAACTGGGTACAAAGGCGAGACTGGGTACAAATCTAGGCCCCCCTGACAGTCAACCAAAAAGAATGCGACATAAAGGTTCCTTTTCTGCTGCCAAATCCCCCCCAACTTAACTGTGCTCCCTGGGGCCCTGCAGAGTCTGTGGCAGAGCAGCGTCTCACCTGGTCTAGTGGGTGCGCTCCTCTGTCAGTGTTCCATGCATTCCTAGATTTTATCCTCGCAGGGACGCCTCCAGTGGCATAAGTAGAGATCATGGGGCCCTGTAGCAAAATGTTCATGGGGCCCTCAGAGGGAGACACTCTTCAGCAATGCCACCTGACCCTACCATATGGATATGAGTTAATTGGGCCATTGACATTCTCATGCGATGTACACTGCATATAGTCTATGGGCACTGAGACAAAGTCAGAGCACAGAAGGATACAAGAAGGTTAAGTGTGGATACTACCTGGGCCCCTCTCTGCTCCAGGGCCCCATAGCAGATGCTATGGCGGCAAAGGCTATTGCTATGCTCCTGGACGCCTCTCCTCCATGGCCCCGCGCATGTTATTACGTGATATCAGGCCACTGGTCACAGAGAAGCTGCAGCCAGAGGTGGATGAAGACGGGAGTTCATGGAGCCCGGACAGGTGCGACTCTACTCTGCTGAAGGGAGCAATAGTTACATTAGAAGGGAGGCACCTTGGACGGCCCCTATAAGCTCTGGTGCCCTGAGGCAATTAGGCTCTCCGGACCTGCATTTAGGCTCTTCATGGGGAATAATCATCTGGGAATGTTGGAGTTCCAATCACAGTTTTATTATGAGAGGCAGACGGGCACCAGCCATGCCTAGGGCCATCTGAACCCCACGAATGGCTGGACACAATGACAAATCCTTTGACAACATAAAAATTTCACACCTACTGTGTCTCATCTATACATTTAGCTGTCTGCCAGGAAATCAGCTTGTAAATTATCCTCGCTGATGGTACCTACTGCCATTTGTGCATTCTGAGGACACTTGCGGTCCCGTATATAATGTCTACGTGTCTGCTGTAGACTCTGACCCCCGGACACTTCCATAGGTCTCTCCCCCGTGACTCACTGTAGCACATTCCAAATGGCATACGCAGCGTGTAAATTAATACCAGATCTTCTCTAGCTGGTGGGTTTGGGAAGAACTTCTCCTAGTTATGAGTTAATCTGGTGATAGTGCTGTTGGGCAGTAACTGGAGGAACACCCTTGTACATGATTCACCCTCTAATCTGGGCCTATTACATGACATCAGCTTTAAACGGCTCCGCGTTTCGAGTCGAGAGCTCCTCTGCTCCATCGGAGACACTTCCTGCTTGTGCCGTTTGGTGGGAGAGCTGTGGTTGGAGTGAACTTTTTGCCCCGCTCAAGGTTCTTCCTTCTCATCTTCAAAATACAAAGTACAGCCAATTGAAATCATTAGTATAGAATGCTTGCCTGGCTTTGCACAAGTCAGGATATGTTTGGCAAGGCTGCAACTGATTAGCTCAGGTTTGAACTTTAGCAGAGAAACATTTTTAACTTTCCTTTGCATGATATTATTACGTGGTCGAGGTTATAGGACTGGTATCATTCGCTATAAAATGCTAACAGCAACAAGCTCATAAGAAAGCGGCTTTGCCATATTTGACTTTTCTAACCAATTGCTGTCCTCTTGGGAATCATGGGTGCTGCCACAGGGGTGGGGCTATGTAACATTGAACGAGATTGTCACAAAATTAGATTGCACATTACATCGGAATGGTTTCTGTGATTTTAATTGTTTCTCTGTCAAAGGTAACTTGCAGTAAAAGTTCCGAAATGTGTTCAGATTCTGAATAAATTCAGCATTCTGACTAGTCCTTGGTCTTTAGTCCTTCTTCTCATTCTCTCTCTCTCTCTCTCTCTCTCTCTCTCTCTCTCTCTCTCTCTTAGTTACATAGTTACATAGTTATTTTGGTTGAAAAAAGACATACGTCCATCGAGTTCAACCAGTATAAAGTACAACACCAGCCTGCTCCCTCACATATCCCTGTTGATCCAGAGGAAGGCGAAAAAACCCTTACAAGGCATGGTCCAATTAGCCCCTAAAGGGAAAAATTCCTTCCCGACTCCAGATGGCAATCAGATAAATTCCCTGGATCAACATCATTAGGCATTACCTAGTAATTGTAGCCATGGATGTCTTTCAACGCAAGGAAAGCATCTAAGCCCCCTTTAAATGCAGGTATAGAGTTTGCCATAACGACTTCCTGTGGCAATGCATTCCACATCTTAATCACTCTTACTGTAAAGAACCCTTTCCTAAATAAATGGCTAAAACATTTTTCCTCCATGCGCAGATCATGTCCTCTAGTCCTTTGAGAAGGCCTAGGGACAAAAAGCTCATCCGCCAAGGTATTATATTGCCCTCTGATGTATTTATACATGTTAATTAGATCCCCTCTAAGGCGTCTTTTCTCTAGACTAAATAAACCCAGTTTATCTAACCTTTCTCGATAAGTGAGACCTTCCATCCCACGCATCAATTTTGTAGCTCGTCTCTGCACCTGCTCTAAAACTGCAATATCTTTTTTGTAATGTGGTGCCCAGAACTGAATTCCATATTCCAGATGTGGCCTTACTAGAGAGTTAAACAGGGGCAATATTATGCTAGCATCTCGAGTTTTTATTTCCCTTTTAATGCATCCCAAAATTTTGTTAGCTTTAGCTGCAGCTGCTTGGCATTGAGTACGATTATTTAACTTGTTGTCAATGAGTACTCCTAAGTCCTTCTCCAAGTTTGATGTCCCCAACTGTATCCCATTTATTTTGTATGGTGCTAGACCATTAGTACGTCCAAAATGCATGACCTTACATTTGTCAACATTGAATTTCATCTGCCATGTATGTGCCCATATAGCCATCCTATCCAGATCCTGTTGCAATATGACACTATCTTCCTGAGAGTTAATGATTCTGCACAATTTTGTATCATCTGCAAAAATAGCAACATTGCTCACTACTGCATCTACTAGGTCATTAATAAATAAATTGAAGAGCACTGGACCCAGAACAGACCCCTGTGGGACCCCACTGCTAACAGTCTCCCATTTTGAGTATGATCCATTGACCACAACTCTTTGTTTTCTGTCCATTAGCCAGTTCCCTATCCATGAACACAGACTCTTCCCCAGTCCTTGCATCCTCAATTTTTGCACCAGACTTTTGTGGGGAACAGTGTCGAAGGCCTTTGCAAAGTCCAAGTATATCACATCTACAGCATTCCCAATATCCATATTAGCATTCACTACCTCATAAAAGCTGAGCATGTTAGTCAAACAGGACCTGTCTTTAGTAAACCCATGTTGATGCTGAGAAATAAGATTTTTTTCTACTATGAAGTCATGTATAGTATCTCTTAGTAACTGCTCAAATAGTTTGCATACAACTGATGTTAAACTTACAGGTCTATAATTTCCTGGATCAGATTTTTTGCCCTTCTTAAATAATGGGAAAACGTGGGCTGTACGCCAATCCACTGGGACTCTGCCAGTTGCAAGAGAGTCACAAAAGATAAGATAAAGGGGTTTATCTATAACTGAACTTAATTCCCTTAGGACCCGAGGATGCATGCCATCCGGGCCAGGTGCCTTGTCTATTTTTAATTTATTTAGTCTTGCCTTCACTTCTTCCTGCGTTAAGTATTTAATATTACAGTTAGAAGATTGAGACTCTTCCGCCTCTGTAGTTTGCAACAGTGCTGTTTCCTTTGTGAAGACAGAAGCAAAGAAAGCATTTAATAACTCTGCCTTACCTTGGTCATCCACCATTGAGTTCCCACCCTCATGCTTTAGGAGTCCTATACAGTCAACCTTTCTTTTTTTAGAGTTAATGTACTTGTAAAACTTTTTTGGGTTAGATTTGATATCCTTAGCGATTTGTTTTTCAGCTTCAATCTTTGCCTGCCTAATTTCTTTTTTACAATTTTTATTGCACTCCTTATAATTGCTTAGTGCAGCCTCTGTCCCCTCCTGTTTTAGGACCTTATAGGCATTCTTTTTCCTCTTCATTTTATCTTTAACCTTTCTATTCATCCATAGAGGCCTTTTTTTATTCCTAGACATTTTGTTTCCATATGGGATATACATACTACAGTATTGATTGAGTATAAGTTTAAAAGCTTGCCATTTCCCTTCAGTGTCTTCCCCTTGTAGTACATTATCCTAGTTCACCAAACTTAGTGCCTGCCTAATTTGAGTGAACTTTGCTTTTCTAAAGTTCATAGTTTTAGTGGTCCCGCTGCCCCGTGGCCTATCAGTCACCAGCTCAAACGTTATCATGTTGTGATCACTATTTCCCAAATGTTCTTGAACCTGAACCTGAACTCTTTATTCCTGTCTTCTCTCTTTCTCTCCTTCTTATGTACTGTCGGACATTTATGGGGGGGATCCGAGTTGCTGCTACTGAGTACTTGAGCGCCGTCAAGGAGGCAGGCAGCTCCGCTCACGCAGCACTGGGACCCCTCTAGTTTTTGCTGCTATGTATTTGCCTACTCTTGTAATACTACGCTGCATGTGTTATGCCAAGTGTATATCTACTGCATGTCTGATTTTTACTCTACCGTACCATCACCGACCCTGTATGTGCCAAAAATAATTCCGGGTACAACTCCCGTTGTACTTGGCGAAATAAAACGATTCTGATTCTGATTCTGATTCTGAATGACAAATAGCTTAACTAACAGATCCAAAGGTAACACAGTCACCTTAAGGAACAATAGACTGTGCCAGGGCAAAATCTTCATCTTTGTCAGCACATCAGCAGCTATAGAAACTCCTTCTGGAAGTGCATTTTAACTGAGGCAAAGAAAAATAACTGTATAGTGGAGAAAAGTGATCATTCCTGGTGGACTATAAATGGTGGAATTGTCGTGTTTGACAATGATTTCAACAACTGATAAAACTTGGGTAATGCTTTATTTAAGGTATTGAGGAAATGTGGGCTATGGCAATGCAAACATGTAAGTCTAAAGGGGGCCATACACTGGTCGATTTGCCATCAGATCGACCAACAGATAGATCCCTCTCTGATCGAATCTGATCAGAGAGGGATCGTATGGCTGCCTTTACTGCAAACAGATTGTGAATCGATTTCAGCAGGAAATCGATTCACCATCTGTGGAGCTGCCGCTGCCGCCTGTCCCCCCCCTCCCCCGCATGCATTACCTGATCCGGCCGGCGCAAGTCCCCTGGTCTCCACTGTCTTCTTCTCCGTGCTCGGCTCCAGCTTCACTCTACTTCCTGCCGGGGGTATTTTAAACAGTAGAGGGCGGTGAAGCCTGCCGGACTCGGAGCCCAGCGGAGAAGAGGCAGCGGAGAGAGCGGGGACTCGCGCCGGCGGAACAGGTAATGTATTGGCGCAAGCGTCGGTCGTCGGGCATTCGAACACCGCTATCGACGCACTCCCGACCCGCCGGCGATTGAGCGAAATCTTTCGCACAGACAGGAACGACGGGAATCGATGGGAACGATCAATTTCGGACAGAAATCGATCAACGGTCAGAATTTGCGCAACGATTTCATAACCGATTCGATCAGTTATTGAATCGGCTGTATATCAGTGGGAAAATCGGTAAGTGTATGGGCCCCTTAAGAACTATCTGAAAGAAATTCTCCACAAGGGAGTAATTATAGACATAGAGGACCGAGCAACTGACCTGCACTACAGGGTCTGGTAACATTTTTATTTATTTATTTAAGTATTTATATAGCGCTGACATATTACACAGCGCTGTACAGAGTACAGACGATACCATATACACGGGCTACATCATCACTGTCAGTATAGCAGTCAGTATATGCTTTAGTGAATACGCTTTGGACTGTGTAGATCATGATAGACTGTAGCAGATTCTCATTGAAATGGGGATACCAGGCCATCTCATTTGCCTTTTGAGGAATCTGTATGCAAACCAAGAAGCAACAGATAGGCCTCTTGCCCACTATGGGCTTGATTCACAAAAGTGTGATAGTTCTTTTAACGCCCGCGCTAGCGTTTTGCGTGCGTTATAACGCACGTAACGGTTTTTGCATGCAAAACATTTGCTTTTGCGTGCAAAAATTTGCATTTGTGCGCGAAACCGTTATGCGCATTATAATGCGCGCAAAACGCTAGCGCGGGGCGTGAAAATAATTATCACGCTTTTGTGAATCAAGCCCTATATGCGATTCTGATTTGTAGTTCTTAATCGATTTTAACATGCGTTTCTGATTTACGATTTTTAATCGGTACTGTATGCTGCAATTTTTCTGAGTTTTTCTTTTGTTTTAATAGCATCCTGGGAAAATCGGAATTGCAAATCAAGATCGCAAATCGGATTTGCAGTGTGCAGGCGGCCATAGGAGTGAGTCTGGAACAAACAGACTGGTCCACAATTGGTAAAGGAGTGTGACAAGCTGCATATTGTCTCTTTATTTATTTAATTTCCATGCTGAATATGTAATGCGTAATTTAAGATATTCCGATGATACCACTTCAATGCCTGAAACTGAGGAAGAATTGAAGAGCTTAGTCATGAATGTCAAACAAGAAAGTGCCAAAGCTGGTCTACTGTGTAAGCTCAAGAAAACTAAAGTCATGTCATCTGCTCAAATGAACAATCTAAAAATAGATAGAGAAAAAGTACATCTCTCCAGATGGTGACTGCAGCCATCAGATTAATGGCCCATACTCACGGGCAACTTTTTGGCCTGTCGCCAGCACACGTGAGCGTGTGCGCGACAGGCCAGCGACAGCTCCTCGCCAGGTCCCTCCGCGTACACACGCGGAAGAGGGACCAGCGGTGCGACGGAAGCTGTCGCCGACGTTCCTCCTCCCCCCGCCGGAAGCTCCGTATTCCTTTATGTATGTTGCTGTCGCTAGTCCGCGTACTCACGCGGACTAGCGACAGTTGCGGCGGAGTTGCGGCGGCAACTGTCCCCAGGCGATTGAGCGGTTCAATCACCTGACGACATCAGCGACGGGCGACAGTTCGGGGTGCACGCCCGTGCAACGCCGCATACTCACGGGCGACCTGTCGCCGCAACACGCGCGCCGCGTGTTGCGGCGACAATTGTAGCCCGTGAGCATGGGCTATAAGAGACACTTGTTGCTTGGAAGGAAAGCTATGGCAAGTTTGGACAAGATACTAAAGGACAGAGATGTCACTTTACCAACAAAGATCAGGAGAGCTATGGTCCTCCCTGTAGTAACATATGGCTGTAAAAGTTGGACTATAGACAAGGTCATGCATCGATAAAGTGATGCTTTTGAATTGCAGGTGTGGAGAAAGGTACTGAGAGTTCCCTGAACTGATAGAAGATCTAACCAGTCACTACTTATTACAGAAATAAGGACAGAGTGTTCACTAGAAGGGCTGATACTGCTATTAAAACTCAAATACTTTGGTCACATAATGAGACCAGAGTCTTTTGAGAAATAATTAATTCTTGCAAAAAATGTGGGCAAAACAAGAAGAGGACGACAGAGGCTAAGATAGATAGGCAGCATATGTAAAGCTACGAACATGCCTATGCAGCAGCTGAAGGTTGTGCAGGAAGAAGGTCCAGCTGCTACTGGAAGAAGTAAGATGGTGCAGGTGGTGCAGGGAGGAGGGCCAACAGGTACTGGAAGAAGTACGATGGGTGAGGTGGTGCAGGGAGGAGGGCCAACAGGTACTGGAAGAAGTACGATGGGTGAGGTGGTGCAGGAAGAAGGTCCAGCTGCTACTGGAAGAAGTAAGATGGTACAGGTGGTGCAGGAAGAAGGGCCAACAGGTACTGGAAGAAGTACGATGGGTGAGGTGGTGCAGGAAGAAGGGCCAGCTGGTTCTGCAGGAAGTAAGCTGGGTCAGGTGGTGCAGGAAGAAGGTCCCAGCAGGTACTGGAGGACGTACGATGGGTCAGGTGGTGCAGGAAGAAGGGCCAGCTGGTACTGGAAGACGTACGATGGGTCAGGTGGTGCAGGAAGAAGGGCCAGCAGGTACTGGAAAACATATGATGGGTCAGGTGGTGCAGGAAGAAGGGCCAGCTGGTACTGGAAGACATATGATGGGTCAGGTGGTGCAGGAAGAAGGGCCAGCTGGTACTGGAAGACATATGATGGGTCAGGTGGTGCAGGAAGAAGAGCCAGCTGGTACTGGAAGAAGTACGTTGGGTCCGGTGGTGCAGGAAGAAGGGCCTCAGGTACTGGAAGACATAGGATGGGTCAGGTAGTGCAGGAAGAAGAAGGGCAGCTGGTACTGGAAGAAGTACGATGGGTCGGGTGGTGCAGGAAGGAAGGCCTCAGGAACTGGAAGACGTATGATGGGTCAGGTGGTGCAGGGAGGGCCAGCTGGTACTGGAAGAAGTACGGTGGGTCAGGTGGTGCAGGAAGAAGGGCCAGCTGTTACTGGAAGACATACGATGGGTCAGGTGGTGCAGGTAGGAGGGCCAGCTGGTACTGGTGGACGTACGATGGGTCAGGTAGTGCAGGAAGAAGAAGGGCCAGCTGGTACTGGAAGACGTACGATGGGTCAGGTGGTGCAGGAAGAAGGGCCAGCTGGTACTGGAAGACGTACGATGGGTCAGGTGGTGCAGGAAGAAGGGCCACCAGGTACTGGAAGACATACGATGGGTCAGGTGGGGCAGGAAGGAGGGCCTCAGGTACTGGAAGACGTATGATGGGTCAGGTGGTGCAGGGAGGAGGGCCAGCTGGTACTGGAAGAAGTACGATGAGTCAGGTGGTGCAGGAAGAAGGGCCAGCTGGTACTGGAAGACATACGATGGGTCAGGTGGTGCAGGTAGGAGGGCCAGCTGGTACTGGTGGACGTACGATGGGTAAGGTAGTGCAGGAAGAAGAAGGGCCAGCTGGTACTGGAAGACGTACGATGGGCCAGGTAGTGCAGGAAGAAGGGCCAGCTGGTACTGGAAGACGTACGATGGGTCAGGTGGTGCAGGAAGAAGGGCCTCAGGTACTGGAAGACGTACGATGGGTCAGGTGGTGCAGGAAGAAGGGCAAGCTGGTACTGGAAGAAGTATGATGGGTTAGATGGTGCAGGAAGAAGAGCCAGCTGGTACTGAAAGAAGTACGATGGGTGAGGTGGTGCAGGGAGGAGGGCCTCAGGTACTGGAAGACGTACGATGGGTCAGGTGGTGCAAGGAGGATGGCCTCAGGTACTGGAAAATGTATGATGGGTCAGAAGGTGCAGGAAGGAGGGCCTCAGGTACTGGAAAACGTACAATGGGTCAGGTGGTGCAGGAAGAAGGGCCAGCTGGTACTGGAAGAAGTATGATGGGTCAGGTGGTGCAGGAAGCAGGGCCAGCTGGTACTGGAAGAAGTATGATGGGTCAGGTGGTGCAGGAAGCAGGGCCAGCTGGTACTGGAAGAAGTATGATTGGTCAGGTGGTGCAGGAAGAAGACGGGCCAGCTAGTACTGGAAGATCTACAATGGGTCAGGTGGTGCAGGTAGAAGGGCCAGCTGGTACTGGAAGACATACGATGGGTCAGGTGGTGCAGGAAGGAGAGCCAGCTGGTACTGGAAGACGTATGATGGGTCAGGTGGTGCAGGGAGGAGGGCCAGCTGGTACTGGAAGAAGTATGATGGGTCAGGTGGTGCAGGAAGAAGACGGGCCAGCTGGTACTGGAAGATCTACGATGGGTCAGGTGGTGCAGGAAGAAGGGCCAGCTGGTACTGGAAGACATACGATGGGTCAGGTGGTGCAGGAAGAAGGGCCAGCTGGTACTGGAAGACGTATGATGGGTCAGGTGGAGCAGGAAGGATGGCCTCAGGTACTGGAAGACGTATGATAGGTCAGGTGGTGCAGGAAGAGGAAGGGCCAGCTCACGTGTGCGCGACAGGCCGGCAACAGCTCCTCGCCAGGTCCCTCCGCGTACACACGCGGAAGAGGGACCAGCGGTGCGACGGAAGCTGTCGCCGACGTTCCTCCTCCCCCCGCCGGAAGCTCCGTATTCCTTTATGTATGTTGCTGTCGCTAGTCCGCGTACTCACGCGGACTAGCGACAGTTGCGGCAGAGTTGCGGCGGCAACTGTCCCCAGGCGATTGAGCGGTTCAATCACCTGACGACATCAGCGACGGGCGACAGTTCGGGGTGCACGCCCGTGCAACGCCGCATACTCACGGGCGACCTGTCGCCGCAACACGCGCGCCGCGTGTTGCGGCGACAATTGTAGCCCATGAGCATGGGCTATAAGAGACACTTGTTGCTTGGAAGGAAAGCTATGGCAAGTTTGGACAAGATACTAAAGGACAGAGATGTCACTTTACCAACAAAGATCAGGAGAGCTATGGTCCTCCCTGTAGTAACATATGGCTGTAAAAGTTGGACTATAGACAAGGTCATGCATCGATAAAGTGATGCTTTTGAATTGCAGGTGTGGAGAAAGGTACTGAGAGTTCCCTGAACTGATAGAAGATCTAACCAGTCACTACTTATTACAGAAATAAGGACAGAGTGTTCACTAGAAGGACTGATACTGCTATTAAAACTCAAATACTTTGGTCACATAATGAGACCAGAGTCTTTTGAGAAATAATTAATTCTTGCAAAAAATGAGGGCAAAACAAGAAGAGGACGACAGAGGCTAAGATAGATAGGCAGCATATGTAAAGCTACGAACATGCCTATGCAACAGCTGAAGGTTGTGCAGGAAGAAGGTCCAGCTGCTACTGGAAGAAGTAAGATGGTGCAGGTGGTGCAGGGAGGAGGGCCAACAGGTACTGGAAGAAGTACGATGGGTGAGGTGGTGCAGGGAGGAGGGCCAACAGGTACTGGAAGAAGTACGATGGGTGAGGTGGTGCAGGAAGAAGGTCCAGCTGCTACTGGAAGAAGTAAGATGGTGCAGGTGGTGCAGGAAGAAGGGCCAACAGGTACTGGAAGAAGTACGATGGGTGAGGTGGTGCAGGAAGAAGGGCCAGCTGGTTCTGCAGGAAGTAAGCTGGGTCAGGTGGTGCATGAAGAAGGTCCCAGCAGGTACTGGAGGACGTACGATGGGTCAGGTGGTGCAGGAAGAAGGGCCAGCTGGTACTGGAAGATGTACGATGGGTCAGGTGGTGCAGGAAGAAGGGCCAGCTGGTACTGGAAGATGTACGATGGGTCAGGTGGTGCAGGAAGAAGGGCCAGCTGGTACTGGAAGATGTACGATGGGTCAGGTGGTGCAGGAAGAAGGGCCTCAGGTACTGGAAGAAGTACGACGGGTCAGGTGTTGCAGGAAGAAGGGCCAGCTGGTACTGGAAGACGTACGATGGGTCAGGTGGTGCAGGAAGAAGGGCCAGCAGGTACTGGAAAACATATGATGGGTCAGGTGGTGCAGGAAGAAGGGCCAGCTGGTACTGGAAGACATATGATGGGTCAGGTGGTGCAGGAAGAAGGGCCAGCTGGTACTGGAAGACATATGATGGGTCAGGTGGTGCAGGAAGAAGAGCCAGCTGGTACTGGAAGAAGTACGTTGGGTCCGGTGGTGCAGGAAGAAGGGCCTCAGGTACTGGAAGACATAGGATGGGTCAGGTAGTGCAGGAAGAAGAAGGGCAGCTGGTACTGGAAGAAGTACGGTGGGTCGGGTGGTGCAGGAAGGAGGGCCTCAGGAACTGGAAGACGTATGATGGGTCAGGTGGTGCAGGGAGGGCCAGCTGGTACTGGAAGAAGTACGGTGGGTCAGGTGGTGCAGGAAGAAGGGCCAGCTGTTACTGGAAGACATACGATGGGTCAGGTGGTGCAGGTAGGAGGGCCAGCTGGTACTGGTGGACGTACGATGGGTCAGGTAGTGCAGGAAGAAGAAGGGCCAGCTGGTACTGGAAGACGTACGATGGGTCAGGTGGTGCAGGAAGAAGGGCCAGCTGGTACTGGAAGACATACGATGGGTCAGGTGGTGCAGGAAGGAGAGCCAGCTGGTACTGGAAGACGTATGATGGGTCAGGTGGTGCAGGGAGGAGGGCCAGCTGGTACTGGAAGAAGTATGATGGGTCAGGTGGTGCAGGAAGAAGACGGGCCAGCTAGTACTGGAAGATCTACAATGGGTCAGGTGGTGCAGGTAGAAGGGCCAGCTGGTACTGGAAGACATACGATGGGTCAGGTGGTGCAGGAAGGAGAGCCAGCTGGTACTGGAAGACGTATGATGGGTCAGGTGGTGCAGGGAGGAGGGCCAGCTGGTACTGGAAGAAGTATGATGGGTCAGGTGGTGCAGGAAGAAGACGGGCCAGCTGGTACTGGAAGATCTACGATGGGTCAGGTGGTGCAGGAAGAAGGGCCAGCTGGTACTGGAAGACATACGATGGGTCAGGTGGTGCAAGAAGAAGGGCCAGCTGGTACTGGAAGACGTATGATGGGTCAGGTGGAGCAGGAAGGATGGCCTCAGGTACTGGAAGACGTATGATAGGTCAGGTGGTGCAGGAAGAGGAAGGGCCAGCTGGTACTGGAAGACGTATGATGGGTCAGGTGGTGCAGGAAGGAGGGCCAGCTGGTACTGGAAGACATACGATGGGTCAGGTGGTGCAGGAAGGAGGGCCTCAGGTACTGGAGGACGTACGATGAGTCAGGTGGTGCAGGAAGAAGGGTCAGCTGGTACTGGAAGACGTATGATGGGTCAGGTGGGGCAGGAAGAAGGGCCAACTGGTACCGGAAGACATACGATGGGTCAGGTGGTGCAGGAAGAAGGGCCAGCTGGTACTGAAAGACGTATGATGGGGCAGGTGGTGCAGGAAGGAGGGCCACGGGTACTGGAAGACGTACGTTGGGTCAGGTGGTGCAGGGAGGAGGGCCTCAGGTATTGGAAGACGTACGATGGCCCAGAGGCTTTGGGGTCCCCTCCTCCTTCCTCTTCCCAACCACAAGTGCAGCCAATTAACAAGAAAACCTCCCCGTTTAGATAACCTCCCCGTTTGCTCACTAAAAATGTCCCTGTTACCTCTTCCGCCATGCAGGGCAGCAAGTAGCGGAGGTGTCTGTAATTTTTTTCCTGCTTCCAGACAATGCTTCACAGCAGAACACTCCCTGCTGCCATTCGCTGGCTCCCGATTACGTGACCCGCATGGAGTTTGGGGGCCAAGGGGGCCCCATACTATCATTTTTGCAGTGTAGTTATGCCCCTGGCTGTGCAATAATGATTACTGATATCTCTGAGCTCCCATTCCTCTCGTCTGATGTCTATGGGGAACTACTATTTATACTGTGCGCTCTCCAATCCCTCCCCTGGCCTTTTCCATCACAAATCTCACGTCTCAGAGCTCTTATACGTCATGCCTGTACAGGCAGAAGGTGTGGTCATGTGACCCTGAAGTTGAAGACCCTTAGATTATGGGGGGGGGAGGGTTGAAAGGTTGGGGGGGGGGGCTGCTCAGTTAAATTAATTAAAGCACACTTATGAGATAATTAATTGTATGTGTAGGACATCTAAGAAATACAGTGGAGCATTAGTAGCATAGAAAAAAGTCTCATATTGTTTCCAGTACAGGAAGAGTTCAGTTGCTATTTATGCAAAAGAGCTTCTCTGAGCTATTTGACCTAACTTGGGTGGAATACAGTCCTGTTTTCTAAAGCACTTAAACAGCCAAGAAACAGTGAGAGGCAGCTTGAGATAAGGTTTTACTGCAGGAAAGTTCAAAGAGTCAATATTTCCGCTTTGTTTTATAGCTTACTAGCTGATGACCCAGCGTTGCCCGGGTATGTATTTGGCTGGTGTTGGCTCCATCCACTTTTCCTAACCCTAACACACAGACACTCAATGACCAAGTTTGTGAGCTTTGGCATCAATAATTTGTATATTCCCATAGAAATAAAACAAATCAAATAGGCTGTTTGTGGCTCCGCCCCTCTCCAGCATTTGAACCCCAGTCACCCAATGACCAACTGTAGCAGGTTTGAGATATCTGCTATTAACAGTGTAAAAATGACAGCAATTTAAATATTTCCCTTGAAAATCAACAACTGAATTTTGATTGGCTATTATAGGCTCCACCCACATCCCTGAATATTAATCACCCAGTGACCAACTGTGTCAAGTTTTAAAACCCTGCCATTAACAGGGTAAGAATGGCTGCAATTTATATTTTCCCATGTAAAAAGTTAGTTGTTTCTGGCTATTTCTAACCTTGACATACAGTCACTCAATGACCAAGTTTATGAGCTTTGGGGTCTTTGGCATCAATAACTTGCAATTTCCCATTGAAATTAAACAAATCTCATTGGCTGTTTGTGGCCCGCCCCCTTTTCAGAATTTAATCCCCAGTCTCCCAGTGACTGACTGTACCAGATTTGAGGCCTCTGCCACTAAGAGTGTAAGAAGGGCAGCAATGTAAATATTCTTCTTGAAAATCAATAAGTGAGTTTTGATTGGCTGTTGTAGGCTCCACCCACTTTCCTGAGTATTAATCCCAGTCACCTAGTGACCAACTGTGTCAAGTTTGAGAACCCTGCCAATAACAGTGTAAGAATGGCTGCAGTTTATATTTTCCCAGTGAAATTTGGTTTTGGATCCACCCACTTTTTTGTAACCTGGACACACAGTTACTCAATGACCAAATTTGTGAGCTTTGGGGTCCTTGACATCAATAATTTGTATTTTCCCAGTGAAATTAAACAAATCTGATTGGCTGTGGCTCCACACCCTTTTCTGAATTTGAACCCCAGTGACCCAATGACCAACTGTACCAGGTTTGAGGCTTATGCCATTAACAGGGCAAGAATGGCAGCAATTTTAATATTCTCCTTGAAAAACAACAGGTGAATTTTGATTGGCTTTTTTAGACTCCACCCACTTTTGTGAATATTAACCCCAGTCACCCAGTAATAAACTGTGAAAAGTTTGAGAAACCTGCCATTAACAGTGAAGAAGGGCTGCAGTTTACATTTTCCCAGGGAAATCTGTTTTTGACTCCACCTACTTTTGTAATCTTGACACACAATGACCAAGTTTTGAGCTTTAGGGTTCCGGGCATCAAAATGGTATGAATGGAAGCATTTTATCCAGCTAGAAATCTGATTGGCTGTTTGTGGCTCCGCCCCTTTAGTGAATTTGAACCCCAGTCACTTAATGACCGACTGTAGCAGGTTTGAGGCTTCTACCATTAACAGTGTAAGATTGGCAGCAGTTTCAATATTACCCTTAAAAATCAATAGGTGAATTTTGATTGGCTGTTGTAGGCTCCACTTACTTTTCCTGAACATTAATCCCCGTCACCCAGTGACCAACTGTGTCAAGTTCGAGAACCCTGCCATTAACAAAGTAAGAAAGGCTGCAATTTATATTTTCCCATGTAAAAAGTTAGTTGTTTTTGGCGCTGCCCACTATTTCTAACCTTGACATACAGTCACTCAATGACCAAGTTTATGAGCTTTGGGGTCCTTGGTATCAATAAGTTGCAATTTTCCACTGAAATTAAACAAATCTGATTGGCTGTTTGTGGCTTGACTCCCTTTTCAGAATTTAAATCCCAGTCTCCCAGTGACTGACTGTACCAGATTTGAGGCCTCTGCCATTAAGAGTGTAAGAAGGGCAGCAATGTAAATATCTCTCTTGAAAATCAATAGGTGAGTTTTGATTGGCTATTGTAGGCTCCACCCACTTTCCTGAGTATTAATCCCAGTCATCTAGTGACCAATTGTGTCAAGTTTGAGAACCCTGCCAATAACAGAATGGCTGAAATCTATCTAACAAATGTGATTGGCTGTTTATGGCTCCGCCCCCTTTAGTGAATTTGGACCCCAGTCACCCAATGACTGTTTTAGGTTTGAGGCCTCTGCCATTAACAGTGTAAGAATGGTAGCAATTCCCCTTGAAAATCAATAGATGAATTTTGATTGGCTGTTGTAGGCTCCACCAACATTGCTGAATATCAATCCCAGTTACCTAGTGAACAACTGTGTTAAGTTTGCGAACCCTGTCATTAACAGTGAAAGAATGGTTGCAGTTTATATTTCCCCATGTAAAAAGTTAGTTGTTTTTGGCTCTGCCCACTTTTTTGTAACCTGGACCTACAGTCACTCAATGACCAAGTTTATGAGCTTTGGGGTCCTTGGCATCAATAAGTTGCAATTCCCCACTTAAATTAAAGAAATCTGATTGGCTGTTTGTGGCTCGCCCCCGTTTCAGAATTTAAAACCCCAGTCTCCCAGTGACTGACTGTACCAGATTTGAGGCCTCTGCCATGAACAGTGTAAGAATGGCAGCAGTTTTAATATTTGCCTTGAAAACCAATAGGTGAATTTTGATTGGCTGTTGTAGGCTCCACCTGCTTTTATAATTATTATTCACAGTCACCCAGTGACCAACTGTGTCAAGTTTGAGAAACCTGCCACTAACAGTGTAAGAATGGTTGCAGTTTATATTTTTTCATGTAAAAAATGTAGTTGTTGGTGCCGCCCACTTTTTGACATACAATCACTCAATTACCAAGTTTATAAGCTTTGGGGCTTGATTCACTAACCGGCGCTAAGTGTTAGCGCTGGAGTAAAAAAGAGTTTTCCAGCTTATCTGAGGTTAGTGTGCCTTATCTGAACTTAGTGCCCCTTAAGTAGCTTTGTGCACACTAAAAGATGTACAAAGCTACATCGCACACTGCAGATAAAGCACACTAACCTCAGATAAGGCACACTAACCTCAGATAAGGTTACTGCTGTAGTTTGTGCCCACTAAGTGATAAGGCACACTAACCGGCTTAGTGCCGGTTAGTGAATTAAGCCCTAGGAGTCCTTGGTATCAATAATTTGTATATTCCCAATGAAATTAAACAGATCTGATTGGCTGTTTGTGGCCCCGCCTCCTTTCTAAATTTGCTCCCCAGTCACCCAAAGACCGACTGTAGCAGGTTTGAGGCTTGTGCTATTAACAGTGTAAGAATGGCAGCAATTTCAATATTCCCCTTGAAAATCAACAGGTGAATTTTGATTGGCTGTTGTAGGCTCCACCCATTTTCCTGAATATTAATTTCAATCACCCAGTGACCAAGTGTGCCAAGTGAGAGAACCCTGCGATTAACAGTCTAAGAATGGCTGCAGTTTACATTGTCCCATTAAAAATTAATGGCTGAAATTTGATTGGCTGTTTTATGCTCCGCCCACTTTTCCTGGATTTGTAACCTCGGTCACCAAGTGACCAACTGTGCCAAGTGTGGGGTCTCTGGCTTGATTACTGTGAGAATGGCAGCCTTTTCCATTTTTCCATTGACATGAATGGGTGAAATCTGATTGGCTGTTTTTAGCTCCGCCCAGGTGTGCAGAGGGGCCGTGAGACCCCCAGAACATATCATCCCAGGTAGTAAGGGATCTGTATACCAAGTTTTGTTCAAATCAGTTAAGCCGTTTTCTAGTGATCGTGACACCCGCCCTGCCCACTTTTTGTAATCTTGACACACAGTCATAGGGCTCGATTCACAAAGAGGTGCTAACCCAGTTAGCACGCCTAAAAGACTTTAGGCATGATAACAATTGCACCATGCTGGTGAAAAGCCAGTTTAGGAGTGATTATTTTAGGCATGATAAGTTTAGGTGTGATAAGTTTAGGCATGCTAAGTTTAGATAAGTTTAGATCGCTTGCAAAGTCCCGCACGCAAAGCAGCGCCATTAAACTTTATACAAAGTGCACCAGTCTTTGCTAGCGTAAAGCTTTTGATCAGCTGTGCACTGCGGTGCTAACGCAGTTGCCGCTTAAACTTATCATGCCTAAACTTATCACACCTAAACTTATCACACCTAAACTTATCATGCCTAAACGGAGTTTAGGCATGATAAAGGGCTTTTCACCAGCGTGCTAACTGTTAGCACCGCTTTGTGAATCAGGCCCAAACTCTTTTATTTGCTGCTAATGTTCTATTCATTATCCGTACTACACATACAATTCATTATCTTATACGGGTTTTGTTTTTCTTTGCTTGGGGTTTGCTTTAAATAAAATAGGTATAATTTAATTAAAAAATGAACCTTAATGTCATGCTATAATTGATATAATATAGTCCCATCAGGAGGATTTCTGAGGCAAGATTTAGACCATATATCTTATAACGTGCGGCCCCTACAGACTGAGGAGGAACCGATTAGCTGGGGAGCGTTTTGATTTGGAAAGTTTAGGTTTTGCTTTAAATATAACGAGAGGAACGAGCAGGAAATATTTCAGAGGCACAAAATGGGAAAAAGGTGATGCTGGCATTTTAGTGAGTCGTAGAAAGTTTTAGCGAGGCTCGTCTTCTGTTCTTCGCGTTGAACGGCGTCGTAAAACCGACCGATATTCAATTATCTGTGCAGGGCAGCCACAATGCACCAATATGAAACTTCTCTTTATAGATTTCCCCACCGCGCATTGCATCCAAAAATCCGCGCTCCTTCCTCCAGGCTGTTTCTCACCCCAGCAGAAAATCCTTTGTGGATTCCGAATTAATTTACAACCTGTTGATCTCCCCAGGTGTTGCTGGCACGCTACGGGCTGCCGCTGGGAAACAATGCGTCTACATAAAGTCAACCATTACCATGGCTCACATAGTTCCCAAACTTTCCACTCCCTGTTTGTTTTTTTCAGAATCGGTCTCCGTGGCATGATGGGAGAACTGCGAAGCTTCCAAGGCATTTTATGATTGGTTTCATAAAAGTCTTACATGGGCAACTGGAGCCAAGTTTAATTTTAATTTTCTTGAACATAAGCATGACTTGTAGATTGGCTGCTGGGACTGAGGCTCGGGAGGCAGGATTTTCTGGGTTTAGAAGGGTCGTAAAATCTTAAGCTAAATACTAACTGCCCGATGGAGGAAGATGGATCCAGCGACGTCCCCCTAACAACCAACGTTACGCAATCCCTCTTTCGGCGGCCGGTATGTGCGACGTCACGTGATGTTACACGATGGGCTGGAATGAGAAGTCAAGCAATCGCAGTACATTGCACTGAATAATCGGGGATCTTACAGATCCGATCTGCCATGATGGTCGTTATCAGCACGCCTCCCTAAATGCCTGTGCCCATGTCGCGAGATTGCAGAAACGCACGCTCGTCACTCAAAAAATCACCGGTCGTTCAAAGAATCATCAGGAAAATCGCATAGTGGGTTCAGGCCTTTAGAGACATGGGGCTTGATTCAGAAAACGGTGCTAACTGTTAGCACGGCTTTTTCACGTGAAAACCATTTTTTATGCACAAACATTTACGCAAGTTTTTGATGCGTTTATGGTCGCGTGAAAATGTGAATTTATCGTACAAACGCGACCGTTAACGCCCGAAAAATTTGCGTTAACACGCACAAAAATCATTATCACGCGAAATTTTGCGCGAAGCACTTTTCAAAGCGTGCAAATAGTTAGCACCGTTTTGTGAATCAAGCCCATGACAATTGGACACGGAACACTTTGGAATAGGGGAGGTAAAGGTACATCTTATTCCACGTTGCGCCCCATTTGCAGACTCCCTATTCTATTTCCCTTTCGTATTCAGGAGGATCATCTTCACCTGCCCCCCTTGGGTATCAGCCATACCGAGATCACGGCCTATGTGGCCTATGCAGAAACGCAGCCCTGATCCCAGGATGTCTCCTCTTCCCTCATCTGGCCGCACATTTCCCCGTCTTCCCCTTCTCACTATGGCCCATATGCAATTACCTTTTTCTCCGAGGTGAGATTTTCACACCTCAATAAAATGCCTTTTAACCTCTTGCCGACCGCTCCACGCCAATTGGCGTGAAGGAGGCGGCAGCCCCAGGACTGCTCTACGCCGATTGAGGTAAATGGCTTTCTATGGGGCTTGCAGGAGAGCGAGCTCTCTAATACATGCGCATCTCCGCTCTAATGACGGAGCTACACTCCTCCTTCAGTCTCCCAGCGGCTGCTCGGAGACTGTTAGACGGTGAAATCGCCGTCTAATAACTAAGTACCCTTTCCCTAATAATTTATTTAATGTCCTAACTAGAGGCGATGTGCCTGGATATATGTATGTTTATTAATAACTAAGTACAGCGCTGCGATCTAATGCTGGGAATAGACGGTGCGTTTCCGCGGCATGATCGAGCCATTAGATAGCTCAATTGATAAATTCCGACGTGTCCGATCACCCGTCAGATCGATTCCACGCTCGATACCGCGGGCGGGACAACAACAAAAAACGAGCAGAAGATAAGAGAAGCGCCCGTGGGGACGAGCGGGAATCGATCCGGAGGCATAATCGAGCCGCAGAAACGCACCGTCTATTCCCAGCATAAGGCAGCGCTGTACAGGGGACAGCTGTGTGACACGGCTGTCCCCCTGGGGGACTCAGAAGCGATCCGCTGTGATAGGCTGACTGACTTAGGGAAAAATATAAAAAAATATAAAAAAAAAATAATGAAATTTATTTTAAAAAAATAAAATAAATATTTACAAAAAAATAAAAATAAATAAACACTGGGGGAGTGATCAGACCCCACCAACAGAGAGCTCTGGTTGGTGGGGAGAAAAGGGGGGGGGATCACTTGTGTGCTGAGTTTTGCTGCCCTGCAGCTAAGCCTTAAAGCTGCAGTGGCCCTTTTAGTAAAAAATTGCCAGGTCACTGGTGGGATTTAACACCGCGGTCCTTAAAAGCCAGCAGCAAGAAAGAAAATACTCAAAATTTTACAGAACTTTTCAATCTACTTTTTGTTAGTTTTTCAAACTGATGAAATGAAAGTTTATCTCCTAGGAGAAAACTCTGGAGAAAAAGTGAATTGAATAAGGGCCAATGTCTGCCCTGACGTCCTTGGGGCAAGAGGGGGGGGGGGGGGGGGTTAACATCGTCTATTCAAGTCAAAGCGATCTCTGCCTCAAATACTTGAAACCATCTTCATCTGCAGGAGTGGACCTTAGCATAGTGATATTTCTAGTAATATTTGCCTGACGCTGTAGAGAGTTGTGGCAGCTTATAAGTCCTATTTTTCATGTGCTGCTTGCAGCCTTCAGACAGTTATCCCGACAAGATCCAAGCCTCAGTGTTGGCCGGGGAGGTCGGAACGTGTTTAGCTGCAAGAAATCAGTTTTACACAGAAGCGCGGACGCACCTCGCGAGACTCTCAGCATGCGCAGCGCATTCCACCACGCAGAAGGTTACCTTGACACGTTTATTTCATTCTAGCCTTGCTGTAGACGGCCCAGAATAGAAGCTGCCTTGTCTAATGGGGGGGGGGGGGGGGGGGGGGTTGTGGCCTTTATGCGAGACGCCGCCATGGGAAACGCTGGCAGAGGATTTTCGCTGCTTTTCGCTCCGACATTTCAGACCGCAGCCCGTGAACGACGTGTATTTGACTTGGCACGGCCCCACTGTTTGTTCATAAGCTTTCTGTCTCTGCTAAATGCGTTCCAGTTTTGGGGGCAAAGTGCCTGCCAGAATTTTCCTAGGACGATCCGCTAGGCTAAGCAGAATGACCGCAGCGCTAGATGGTGCACTTCCAGGAGCGCTCCCCTGTAGAGAGGTTTTTGTTTTCAATAAATTTATTTTGAATTTTTTTTTTTAAGTTTTGTATTTTAAAGGGGATTGTAACATCCAAAAAGATTTTTTTTCTCCCAAAAAATAGTGCCCCAAAAATATATGTAACACCCCCTTTTTTTCTAAAAAATAGATCCATATGTGTGGGAAGTGTTCTTTGTTTTGTTATTTTTTTAAGCAAATCCAAATCCCCAAAAAAGCTTTATTGGCAGGAGGTTGTGGGAATAAGGGAAGAGTACAGGTAGTTAGGGTATGCAGTCCATGAGGGTGTGGAGGATATAAGGGAAAGTCAAGGGGGCTGGGATTTACTGTCCATAGGGTAGGGGGGTATATGGGGCAGTATAAGGGGTATACAGTCCCTGGGATATCATGTTCCTCTCAGTTGGTGGCAGGCAGTGACATATCGGGCAGCTATTTACACGGCTGTTTCCACTTCCTCAGTAGGACGTAGAGTTTCCTCTCCTCATCTATGGAGGTGAAATCTGGGATGTGGTCGGAGAGTCTCTGGAAGTGGGCGGTCCTCACTGGTGCGTATTTGTTGCAGTGTGGCAGGACGTGTGCCTCATCCTCCAGGGCCCCCTGGTCACTCTAGCTACAGTAACTAGCTTATCTCAGCATGCAAATAGCAGAAACCTTCCCAATTAGGATAAGATAAGGACACTATGACCAGAAGGTAACTATGGCCCCCTGTCTCTTTGAAGAGTTTACACAGTGATGTAAACCTGTTGTCTAGGTGATGTTTGTTGTGGGAGGGACAGTAAGCTGTGGAAGTAGCAAGAGAAATTTAACTCTGAGCAGGGTGTAAAAAAAAAAAGGGCAAAGATATAATTTTCTTCTTTTCATGTCACATTTCTCATAAGACTGACCGTGAACACTAAAAACAACAGGACAGGTAAGCAAAGTGAGTAATTTCTTATTGGATGATTGATTTTTTTTCAGTTAATATGACGTTTCAAACCACTTTAAAATAACTAGGTAAGGTTTAAAGGAGATCTCCATACTTAGGGTTAACCTACGAAAAACTTAAATCTGGACTTGCTAAGTGAAGGCTGCATTCTGTGAATCTGTGCCACCCTTGCACCCTTTCTTCAGCGCTAATTATACTTGCCTGTGCCTTTCCTGCCTACACTTCCTGTTCTCTGGGTGCAGGCAGCTGCCATGGCCACACCTCCATCCAGTCACCTGATCATACATCAACCTCTTCATTGGAACACAGGCTTGCTTACAGTCATGTGGGCAGACAGGAGCTTTGCCCACACCCCCATCCAAGGACATTATCATAAGCTTTAACTCAAGTTGGTGGGTGGGGGTGTGGCTTCATGGGGTATGGCCAAAATATTCCTGCCACACCTCCCTTCACACTTTCACTACATCTCCAATTACATGACCACCACACCTATATAAAAGCTTGGCGGATGAGCTTTTTGTCCCTAGGCTTTTGCAAAGGACTAAGAGACATAATCTGCGCATGTAGGGAAAAAAGTTTTAGCCATTTATTTAGGAAAGGGTTCTTTACAGTAAGATTAAGATGTGGAATGCATTGCCACAGGAAGTCGTTATGGCAAATTCTATACCTGCATTTAAAGGGGGCTTAGATGCTTTCCTTGCGATGAAAGACATCCATGGCTACAATTACTAGGTAATGCCTAATGATGTTGATCCAGGGATTTTATCTGATTGCCATCTGGAGTCGGGAAGGAATTTTTTCCCTTTTGGGGCTAATTGGACCATGCCTTGTAAGGGTTTTTTCGCCTTCCCCTGGATCAACAGGGATATGTGAGGGAGCAGGCTGGTGTTGTACTGTGTTCTCTGGTTGAACTCGATGGACGTATGTTTTTTTCAACCCAAATAACTATGTAACCTCCAGTAACACCCGCTATCACACTTTCAGCCACATCTTGTCACACCTTTACCAAATCTCCAGTCATCACAGCTCTACAACACCTCCAGTCATACCTCCAGCACTCCCACAGTCCCACCGCCACTAATCCTACCTAATAAAAGCTAACTGTCGCTGCGTCCAGCAGTTTTGTCCCTGTGTCCCAGGATTTTTGTTACTGCGCATTTGCGCAGTAACGGACAGCTGGGACCAGGGAGCTAGACGGGCGAGCGAGGTGGGAGGGTGCGGGCGAGCGAGCGAGGTGGGCGGCGGTTGCGTGCGCAGCGTGCGCGCGCATGCACACTGGCGGCGGCGGCCGTAGACCTAGAGCCCGTTTTTAAACCGGCTGGGTCTACTAGTGGTCAATAAGTCCCATCTGTCCATCTGCTCTTCTGATAGTTAACCTGACTCCAAGAGCACGCCCACCTACCTCAGCCTCACTACTAGAGCACACCCACCTACCTCAGCATCACTACTAGAGCTTGCCCACCTACCTCAGGCTCACTACTAGAGCATGCCTACCTACCTCAGCGTCACTACTAGAGCACGCCCACCTACCTCAGCATCACTACTAGAGCACACCCACCTACCTCAGCATCACTACTAGAGCATGCCCACCTACCTCAGGCTCACTACTAGAGCACGCCCACCTACCTCAGCATCACTACTAGAGCACACCCACCTACCTCAGCATCACTACTAGAGCATGCCCACCTACCTCAGGCTCACTACTAGAGCACGCCCACCTACCTCAGCGTCACTACTAGAGCACGCCCACCTACCTCAGCATCACTACTAGAGCACACCCACCTACCTCAGCATCACTACTAGAGCATGCCCACCTACCTCAGCCTCACTACTAGAGCACACCCACCTACCTCAGCATCACTACTAGAGCATGCCCACCTACCTCAGCATCACTACTAGAGCATGCCCACCTACCTCAGGCTCACTACTAGAGCACGCCCACCTACCTCAGCGTCACTACTAGAGCATGCCTACCTACCTCAGCGTCACTACTAGAGCACGCCCACCTACCTCAGCGTCACTACTAGAGCACACCCACCTACCTCAGCATCACTACTAGAGCACACCCACCTACCTCAGCGTCACTACTAGAGCATGCCTACCTACCTCAGCGTCACTACTAAAGCATGCCCACCTACCTCAGCATCACTACTAGAGCACACCCACCTACCTCAGCGTCACTACTAGAGCATGCCTACCTACCTCAGCGTCACTACTAGAGCATGCCTACCTACCTCAGCATTAATACTAGAGCATGCCCACCTACCTCAGCCTCACTACTAGAGCACACCCACCTACCTCAGCATCACTACTAGAGCATGCCCACCTACCTCAGCATCACTACTAGAGCATGCCCACCTACCTCAGCATCACTACTAGAGCACACCCACCTACCTCAGCATCACTACTAGAGCATGCCTACCTACCTCAGCGTCACTACTAGAGCATGCCCACCTACCTCAGCATCACTACTAGAGCACGCCCACCTACCTCAGCGTCACTACTAGAGCACACCCACCTACCTCAGCTGCACTACTAGAGCATGCCTACCTACCTCAGCGTCACTACTAGAGCATGCCTACCTACCTCAGCGTCACTACTAGAGCACACCCACCTACCTCAGCATCACTACTAGAGCATGCCCACCTACCTCAGCCTCACTACTAGAGCACACCCACCTACCTCAGCATCACTACTAGAGCATGCCCACCTACCTCAGCATCACTACTAGAGCACGCCCACCTACCTCAGCATTAATACTAGAGCATGCCCACCTACCTCAGGCTCACTACTAGAGCATGCCTACCTACCTCAGCATCACTACTAGAGCACACCCACCTACCTCAGCATCACTACTAGAGCATGCCCACCTACCTCAGCCTCACTACTAGAGCACACCCACCTACCTCAGCATCACTACTAGAGCATGCCCACCTACCTCAGCATCACTACTAGAGCACGCCCACCTACCTCAGCATTAATACTAGAGCATGCCCACCTACCTCAGGCTCACTACTAGAGCATGCCCACCTACCTCAGCATCACTACTAGAGCACACCCACCTACCTCAGCATTAATACTAGAGCATGCCCACCTACCTCAGCATCACTACTAGAGCATGCCCACCTACCTCAGGCTCACTACTAGAGCACGCCCACCTACCTCAGCGTCACTACTAGAGCATGCCTACCTACCTCAGCGTCACTACTAGAGCACGCCCACCTACCTCAGCGTCACTACTAGAGCACACCCACCTACCTCAGCATCACTACTAGAGCACACCCACCTACCTCAGCATCACTACTAGAGCATGCCTACCTACCTCAGCGTCACTACTAGAGCATGCCCACCTACCTCAGCATCACTACTAGAGCACGCCCACCTACCTCAGCGTCACTACTAGAGCACACCCACCTACCTCAGCATCACTACTAGAGCATGCCCACCTACCTCAGCTGCACTACTAGAGCACGCCCACCTACCTCAGCATCACTACTAGAGCATGCCCACCTACCTCAGCATCACTACTAGAGCACGCCCACCTACCTCAGCATCACTACTAGAGCATGCCTACCTACCTCAGCGTCACTACTAGAGCACGCCCACCTACCTCAGCGTCACTACTAGAGCACACCCACCTACCTCAGCATCACTACTAGAGCATGCCCACCTACCTCAGCCTCACTACTAGAGCACACCCACCTACCTCAGCATCACTACTAGAGCATGCCCACCTACCTCAGCATCACTACTAGAGCACGCCCACCTACCTCAGCATTAATACTAGAGCATGCCCACCTACCTCAGGCTCACTACTAGAGCACACCCACCTACCTCAGGCTCACTACTAGAGCACGCCTACCTACCTCAGCGTCACTACTAGAGCACGCCCACCTACCTCAGCGTCACTACTAGAGCATGCCCACCTACCTCAGGCTCACTACTAGAGCACGCCCACCTACCTCAGGCTCACTACTAGAGCATGCCTACCTACCTCAGCGTCACTACTAGAGCATGCCCACCTACCTCAGCCTCACTACTAGAGCACACCCACCTACCTCAGCATCACTACTAGAGCATGCCTACCTACCTCAGCGTCACTACTAGAGCATGCCCACCTACCTCAGCATCACTACTAGAGCACACCCACCTACCTCAGCGTCACTACTAGAGCACACCCACCTACCTCAGCATCACTACTAGAGCACGCCCACCTACCTCAGGCTCACTACTAGAGCACGCCCACCTACCTCAGCATTAATACTAGAGCATGCCCACCTACCTCAGGCTCACTACTAGAGCATGCCCACCTACCTCAGCATCACTACTAGAGCACACCCACCTACCTCAGCATCACTACTAGAGCACACCCACCTACCTCAGCATCACTACTAGAGCATGCCTACCTACCTCAGCGTCACTACTAGAGCATGCCCACCTACCTCAGCATCACTACTAGAGCACGCCCACCTACCTCAGCATCACTACTAGAGCATGCCCACCTACCTCAGGCTCACTACTAGAGCATGCCTACCTACCTCAGCATCACTACTAAAGCACGCCCACCTACCTCAGCATCACTACTAGAGCACGCCCACCTACCTCAGCGTCACTACTAGAGCACGCCCACCTACCTCAGCGTCACTACTAGAGCACACCCACCTACCTCAGCATCACTACTAGAGCATGCCCACCTACCTCAGCTGCACTACTAGAGCATGCCTACCTACCTCAGCGTCACTACTAGAGCACGCCCACCTACCTCAGCGTCACTACTAGAGCACACCCACCTACCTCAGCATCACTACTAGAGCACGCCCACCTACCTCAGGCTCACTACTAGAGCATGCCTACCTACCTCAGCATCACTACTAAAGCACGCCCACCTACCTCAGGCTCACTACTAGAGCATGCCCACCTACCTCAGGCTCACTACTAGAGCACGCCCACCTACCTCAGCGTCACTACTAGAGCACGCCCACCTACCTCAGCATCACTACTAGAGCATGCCCACCTACCTCAGGCTCACTACTAGAGCATGCCCACCTACCTCAGGCTCACTACTAGAGCATGCCTACCTACCTCAGCATTAATACTAGAGCATGCCCACCTACCTCAGGCTCACTACTAGAGCATGCCTACCTACCTCAGCATCACTACTAAAGCACGCCCACCTACCTCAGTGTCACTACTAAATTATGCCCACCTACCTCAGCATCACTAGTAAAGCACGCCCACCTACCTCAGCCTCACTACTAAAGCATTCCCACCTACCTCACCGTCACTACTAAAGCATGCCCTCCTACCTCAGCGTCACTACTAAAGCATGCCCACCTACCTCAGCGTCACTACTTAAGGATGCCCACCTACCTCAGCGTCATTACTAAAGCACGCCCACCTACCTCAGCGTCACTACTAAAGAACGCCTTCCTACCTCAGCGTCGCTACTAGAGCTCGCCCACCTACCTCAGCGTCACTACTAAAGCATGCCCACCTACCTCAGCGTCACTACTTAAGGATGCCCACCTACCTCAGCGTCATTACTAAAGCACGCCCACCTACCTCAGCGTCACTACTAAAGCATGCCCACCTACCTCAGCGTCACTACTAGAGCATGCCCACCTACCTCAGCCTCACTACTTAAGGATGCCCACCTACCTCAGCGTCATTACTAAAGCACGCCCACCTACCTCAGCGTCATTACTAAAGCATGCCCACCTACCTCAGCGTCACTACTAAAGCATGCCTACCTACCTCAGCATCACTACTAAAGCACGCCCACCTACCTCAGCATCACTACTAGAGCACGCCCACCTACCTCAGCGTCACTACTAGAGCACGCCCACCTACCTCAGCGTCACTACTAGAGCACACCCACCTACCTCAGCATCACTACTAGAGCATGCCCACCTACCTCAGCTGCACTACTAGAGCATGCCTACCTACCTCAGCGTCACTACTAGAGCACGCCCACCTACCTCAGCGTCACTACTAGAGCACACCCACCTACCTCAGCATCACTACTAGAGCACGCCCACCTACCTCAGGCTCACTACTAGAGCATGCCTACCTACCTCAGCATCACTACTAAAGCACGCCCACCTACCTCAGGCTCACTACTAGAGCATGCCCACCTACCTCAGGCTCACTACTAGAGCACGCCCACCTACCTCAGCGTCACTACTAGAGCACGCCCACCTACCTCAGCATCACTACTAGAGCATGCCCACCTACCTCAGGCTCACTACTAGAGCATGCCCACCTACCTCAGGCTCACTACTAGAGCATGCCTACCTACCTCAGCATTAATACTAGAGCATGCCCACCTACCTCAGGCTCACTACTAGAGCATGCCTACCTACCTCAGCATCACTACTAAAGCACGCCCACCTACCTCAGTGTCACTACTAAATTATGCCCACCTACCTCAGCATCACTAGTAAAGCACGCCCACCTACCTCAGCCTCACTACTAAAGCATTCCCACCTACCTCACCGTCACTACTAAAGCATGCCCTCCTACCTCAGCGTCACTACTAAAGCATGCCCACCTACCTCAGCGTCACTACTTAAGGATGCCCACCTACCTCAGCGTCATTACTAAAGCACGCCCACCTACCTCAGCGTCACTACTAAAGAACGCCTTCCTACCTCAGCGTCGCTACTAGAGCTCGCCCACCTACCTCAGCGTCACTACTAAAGCATGCCCACCTACCTCAGCGTCACTACTAGAGCATGCCCACCTACCTCAGCATCACTACTAGAGCATGCCCACCTACCTCAGCCTCACTACTAGAGCATGCCCTCCTACCTCAGCGTCACTACTAGAGCATGCCCACCTACCTCAGCCTCACTACTTAAGGATGCCCACCTACCTCAGCGTCATTACTAAAGCACGCCCACCTACCTCAGCGTCACTACTAAAGCATGCCCACCTACCTCAGCGTCACTACTAGAGCATGCCCACCTACCTCAGCCTCACTACTTAAGGATGCCCACCTACCTCAGCGTCATTACTAAAGCACGCCCACCTACCTCAGCGTCATTACTAAAGCATGCCCACCTACCTCAGCGTCACTACTAAAGCATGCCCACCTATCTCAGCGTCACTACTAGAGCATGCCCACCTATCTCAGCGTCACTACTAGAGCATGCCCACCTACCTCAGCCTCACTACTAAAGCATGCCCACCTACCTCAGCCTCACTACTAGAGCATGCCCACCTACCTCAGGCTCACTACTAGAGCATGCCTACCTACCTCAGCATCACTACTAGAGCATGCCCTCCTACCTCAGCGTCACTACTAAAGCATGCCCACCTACCTCAGCTGCACTACTAGAGCACGCCCACCTACCTCAGCCTCACTACTAAAGCACGGCCACCTACCTCAGCATCACTACTAACGCATGCCCACCTACCTCATCGTCACTACTCAAGCATGCCCACCTACCTCAGCCTCACTACTAGAGCGTGCCCACCTACCTCAGCGTCACTACTAAAGCACGCCCACCTACCTCAGCATCACTAGTAAAGCACGCCCACCTACCTCAGCGTCACTACTAAATCACGCCCACCTACCTCAGCATCACTACTAAAGCATGCCCTCCTACCTCAGCATCACTACTAGAGCACACCCACCTACCTCAGCATCACTACTAGAGCATGCCCACCTACCTCAGCATCACTACTAGAGCACGCCCACCTACCTCAGCGTCACTACTTAAGGATGCCCACCTACCTCAGCGTCATTACTAAAGCACGCCCACCTACCTCAGCGTCACTACTAAAGAACGCCTTCCTACCTCAGCGTCGCTACTAGAGCTCGCCCACCTACCTCAGCGTCACTACTAAAGCATGCCCACCTACCTCAGCGTCACTACTTAAGGATGCCCACCTACCTCAGCGTCATTACTAAAGCACGCCCACCTACCTCAGCGTCACTACTAAAGCATGCCCTCCTACCTAAGCGTCTCTACTTAACAGGGACGGATCTAGAGCAAGTTGCCCCAAGTTGCGCCTGGGGCAAGGTCAGGTTTTGGCGCCTAAACTGCCATTCCCCATCCAAATTTTTCCGCCTTTTTAAGAATTCAACAAACTGCGCCTGGGGCAAGAGACCCGCTTGCTCCCCCCTAGATCCGTCCCTGCTACTTAAGGATGCCCACCTACCTCAGCGTCATTACTAAAGCACGCCCTCCTACCTCAGCGTCACTACTAAAGCATTCCCACCTACCTCAGCGTCACTACTTAAGGATGCCCACCTACCTCAGAGTCAGTGCGTCACTACTAAAGCATGCCCACCTACCTCAGCGTCATTGCTGAAGCACGCTCACCCCATCAGAGGAAGCAATAGCCCCACCTGATTGGATGATGCCATCATTTGATAGGAAGGATTTCCTGATTGGCCAGTAGAGGAGTTGTACGCTCGCTCCCAGATGTTTATTGCACTGCATCCATTTATAATACTCTTTATAAAGATGCACAGATAAGCCAACAATACATTTTCTAGTCCTATTTTTAGGAAGAACATTTTCACCTTCCCTGTGAGGATATACAGAACTTTTATTCCTTTCTTCCCCCCTTACTTTCTCTTTATAGGAGCATTCTAACATAAGCAAGATGTTCATTTAGAGCAGTGTTTCTCAACATTTTATTGGTATGTACCCCTTTTAAATCCCTGTACTCACCAAGTACCCCCTGCCATAGTAAACATTATCACATGTACCCCTTGACAAATATATGTTTAATCATAGTACATAATCATTGGTTCTAAACAATTTCCAAGCATTTACTATTGCTTCTAATTAGCTAAAATACTTATTTGGTGTTAATATAGGATTTATCATTTTCTAAAACTCTAAGTTTGTTATACTTGGTTAATTATATCAAGCCGAAGTACCCCCTGGAACCATTAGAAGTACCCCCTGGGGTACACGTACCGCATGTTGAGAACCTAGGATTTAGAGGATGGATATTATTATTAAAGTTTATTTACATAGCTCCGACATTCTCCTTAGCACTGCACACAGTACAAAACATACAGTGGCGCGCATGGATACATGAGACATTCAACACTCTGTACAATCATCCAGCAATACAAATACATACATGGCTGATGGGTGGTGTGAGACATCACCAATTCTGGAACATGTTCATCTGATAAATTACAGCAGAGTAGGAAACTAGTGATGGTCATGTAGATGCAAATAACGTTGAGTTGATGTACATTTATGCAAATTGTTATGCAAATTTATGCATCTTGAAAATGAACTAATCAAATCCTGCTGAGGTAAAATTTGATTGGTTCATTTTCAAGCTGGATAAATTTGCATAAAACATTGCATACATTTACATCAACTCGAAGTTATTTGCATCTAATTAACCATCACTATAAGAAACACTAGGAGGAGGTCCCTGCCCTTGAGAGCTTACAGTCTAGAAGATGGGAATGCAGATGAGGTAGTAAGCCTCCAATGCTAGCCACAGCAAATTATAGGCTTGTCAGGTGTGTTTTGAGAGTGCGCTTGAAAGTTTCCAGGCTTAGAGCATGATTGATGGACAAGCTGTGGGAGAGAGTTCCAAAGGAGAGGGACAGCCTCTGAGAAGTCCTGGATGTGGAAGTGAGAGGAGAGGTTTCCAGGCTGGAGGACAAGAGGGTCTCCTGGGAGGAGCAAAGGTTCTGGGTGGGATGGCATCTGAGACTAATTAGGAAGTCACAGTGTAAGGAGGTGACTGCTGCTTATGGATGGATATTAACTTCAGCACAATACAGACACTCCTTTTAGTAGACAAATACATTTATTTATACACCCATCAGCAGTCCAGGCAGAGAAGGGATTTGTTTCTATGTGTAATGAAAGCTTGGATGTTATACTGTTAAATAACTGAATTGTCCGTGTATGAATTATTGGTTCCAATTGTTTTTCGTTCTCCCAGCAATCCATTTATTATAATCAGTTTACAGAAGCCTCTGAAAGATTTTACTATACAACTACTTTATTTATGTACCTTAAAGTAATGTACTAAAATAATTACTATTGATTTAAAGACACTGAATAAAAAAAAATGATATAATGATTGGTATGTGTAGTACAGCTAAGAAATAAAGCATTAGGAGCAGAGACATAAGTCTAATATTGTTTCCAGTACAGGAAGAGTTAAGAAACTCCAGTTGTTATCTATGCAAAAGAGCCACTGAGCTCCACAACTTTCAAAGTTGCAGAGAGCTCTGTCTTCTGAAGCTTGTTATCTCAAGTGTCAGCCACTGTATTTTCTTTTTCTCTCCAGAGGACAGGTCAATAGTTCACTGGCCTGCTCTGTAAAATCATTTAGAATGCTGAGTAGTGTGTAAACTGCAAATATTAGAGAATGATGTAATATTATGAAAAACACTATATAACCGAAAATAAAAAAATATGAGGATATTTTCTTTGCTACTAATGTTCTAGTAATTATCCGTACTACACAACCAATTCATTATATCATATTTTTTTTTCGCTTCAGTGTCTCTTTAAAGAGCACCATCCTGTGCCGTGGTGCTGTACAAAGTAAAAAAGAAACCAGAGTGGGTAGAATGTACACGTGTTGTTCAGTCCTTCAGGATTGCTGCTTTGGCGTTTTGTTTCTTTTTTTTTTTTTTCCTTTTTACGAAAAATAGAAAAAAACCCTCTGCACATGTCCTTAATTTGTGACATCATTTCACAGTCCTGAAATTGACTGCGACTTTCTCTGTTCATCCGTCGTAAACCCCACGGAGCTTCCGCACCAGAGGGCTGTCATTAACGGGTCTATAAAACAGCAGATACTGCGGCGGCCGTCGGACAGAGCGCGCCATGGCTGCAATGTGCAATCTTTTTATGCCAGCCACATTAAAGACGGCGTGCTGTGCCTCTCGCTGAGCTGCGCCGCTCGCTCCTTCCTCTCGACGGTTTAATCAGCAGCTAAAGAAATGTATCCGTGGAAAGAGGAACGGAGATGACATGACTTAAAGGGGGGCTAGCTGGCCAGAAACCTGATCGGACCTTTTAGTAAAAAGAGTTACAACGAACATGAAGTGAAAAAAAAAAACGTATGAGATCATTAATTGTATGCACAGAATTAATAGTAGCAAATAGAACATTTGTAAGGCCTCGTTCACATTGCGTTGGCATTTTGTTATTTTTTGCGCAATTTTTATTTCTGATTCCTGGCGCTTGAGTGGGCGTTTTTGTGAAAAGTGCTTTTCTATGAGCTTTTCCTGAGTGGTTTTTTTTAATTCACTCCCTGAAGCAAGTCAGGAAGTGAACTCTTTGACCCGGAAAATAATAAATACAATGTTTTTATTCTTAAAAACGCAAACGCTGTCGCTGCACAGAGCGATTTTGTGAGCGTTTTGCGTTTTTCCTATACCTTCCATTGAAGCGGAAAAAATGGTACAGGCAGCGCTTTTCTGAGTGGATCATAAACGAACTGCTCAGATGTGAATTCTCTCATAGGGAATCATTGCACAGGTGCTTTCAGGGCGATTTTGAAAATCACCAGCGCTTAAAAAAATCACGAAATGCATCCAGTTTGAACAAGCCATTACAGAGCTGAAAATAATCTTTTTTTTTTTTTTTTTTTTCAGATCTGTTTTTTCTTAAGACTGAATTCTAAACAGCAGCCATGACAGCCTGATTTAAAATCTGCTTGATTCAGCTGTAATGCTGGGAATACACAGCCCGATTCTGAGCTGATAAGATGGCTAGATAGATCATTTCCGACATGTCGGAACACCGTTCCATCGTTTTGCTGCTCAATTTGTCATTAAAATGATTGAAAAAAGATAAGAAAAACGGGAGGAAGATAAGAGACTCGAGCAGGCAAAACGATCGGGCACAGAATCGAGCGCCAGAATCGACCCGTGTATTCCCAGCATAGAACCAACTGAACCAATGACTCTTCTGGATCCTTTCAGCATTAAACCTTATCAGCATTGTTTTCTCAGCCAGATTAAAGTGTTTTACCTTCTGTTTACCTTTTAGAATACTTAGCTTAATTTGACTTTCTGTTTTACCAATTCATTTGCATAGATAACAACTCTAGTTTTTTTTGTTAGCTCTTACTAGTTTCTTAGTAGGACTAGAACTATATGTACTTGTGTTTATTTTAAAAGACTTAATGTAGCAATAACAGCTGTGAATTGCACATTTTTTTTCTTATTTAATGACCTTTCATGAAATTCTCCTTAACCACTTCAGGTTCGGGGACTTTACCCCTTAAGGTTCCTGACAATTTTGGCATATCAGCTGTATCACTTTGTATTACCCCATGCCATCACAGTGATACACATATTGTTTGTTTTTTTTCAAGACATTCTAGGCTTTCTTTGGATAATATTTTTTTTTCCACAGGTAATTTATCAAGGAAAATTAGGCTTAAACGCAAACATTACAATTTTATTTTCATGTTCTCCCCTTCCTAACTTTCACATGACACAGTTGTACAACACAGCAAAATACATTTTTGCGGCTACTTCCGACAGGCTGGGAACGTGAGTGATTCTCCGCGTTCCCAGCCGCTATATCACCCTCTATGCTGCTATAGCGTATAACATATACGCTATAGCAGCATAGAGGGTGATATAGCGGCTGGGAACGCGGAGAATCACTCACGTTCCCAGCCTGTCAGCGGCTGTCGCCGAACCCGGAAGTAGCCGCCGGCACGGACAGGAGGATCGGAGCGAGGCTGCGAGGGCACCATACAGCTTCAGGGGGCTGAGGGATGCCCCGGGTGAGTAAAAATCATTTTTTTTTACTTAAGTATTCCTTTAAGGAGAAGTATAGGTGATGCATGGGATTTATTCGTTTGGTAAAGCTTAAAACGTCACTCTCAAAAAAACCCACTTTATTTTATAATGTTACTCTGCATAAGATCACGTGCACGAACGATGGCGGAGCTAAGGAGCAGTGGGCCCCAATGCTAGTTTACATTGGGCCCCCAAGCACTCTATACGTAGCAATTGATACGGCGCACCAAAACCTGCCAATGGCAACTACAGTGTCAGAGGTGCAAGAAAGGGATGGGGAACAGCTTGTTACTGATTACCCCCAAGCACTCTATACATAGCAATCCCTGCCAATGGCAACTACAGTGTCAGAGGAGCAAGAAGGGGATGGGGAGGAGCTTGTTACTGATTACCCCCAAGCACTCTATACATAGCAATCCCTGCCAATGGCAACTACAGTGTCAGAGGTGCAAGAAGGGGATGGGGAGCAGCTTGTTACTGATTACCCCCAAGCACTCTATACATAGCAATCCCTGCCAATGGCAACTACAGTGTCAGAGGTGCAAGATGGGGATGGGGAGCAGCTTGTTACTGATTACCCCCAAGCACTCTATACATAGCAATCCCTGCCAATGGCAACTACCGTGTCAGAGGTGCAAGAAGGGGATGGGGAACAGCTTGTTACTGATTACCCCCAAGCACTCTATACATAGCAATCCCTGCCAATGGCAACTACAGTGTCAGAGGAGCAAGAAGGGGATGGGGAGCAGCTTGTTACTGATTACCCCCAAGCACTCTATACATAGCAATCCCTGCCAATGGCAACTACAGTGTCAGAGGTGCAAGAAGGGGATGGGGAGCAGCTTGTTACTGATTACCCCCAAGCACTCTATACATAGCAATCCCTGCCAATGGCAACTACAGTGTCAGAGGTGCAAGATGGGGATGGGGAGCAGCTTGTTACTGATTACCCCCAAGCACTCTATACATAGCAATCCCTGCCAATGGCAACTACAGTGTCAGAGGAGCAAGAAGGGGGTGGGGAACAGCTTGTTACTGATTACCCCCAAGCACTCTATACATAGCAATCCCTGCCAATGGCAACTACAGTGTCAGAGGAGCAAGAAGGGGATGGGGAGCAGCTTGTTACTGATTACCCCCAAGCACTCTATACATAGCAATCCCTGCCAATGGCAACTACAGTGTCAGAGGTGCAAGAAGGGGATGGGGAGCAGCTTGTTACTGATTACCCCCAAGCACTCTATACATAGCAATCCCTGCCAATGGCAACTACAGTGTCAGAGGTGCAAGAAGGGGATGGGGAGCAGCTTGTTACTGATTACCCCCAAGCACTCTATACATAGCAATCCCTGCCAATGGCCACTACAGTGTCAGAGGTGCAAGATGGGGATGGGGAGCAGCTTGTTACTGATTACCCCCAAGCACTCTATACATAGCAATCCCTGCCAATGGCCACTACAGTGTCAGAGGTGCAAGATGGGGATGGGGAGCAGCTTGTTACTGATTACCCCCAAGCACTCTATACATAGCAATCCCTGCCAATGGCAACTACCGTGTCAGAGGTGCAAGAAGGGGATGGGGAACAGCTTGTTACTGATTACCCCCAAGCATTCTATACATAGCAATCCCTGCCAATGGCAACTACAGTGTCAGAGGAGCAAGAAGGGGATGGGGAGCAGCTTGTTACTGATTACCCCCAAGCACTCTATACATAGCAATCCCTGCCAATGGCAACTACAGTGTCAGAGGTGCAAGAAGGGGATGGGGAGCAGCTAGTTACTGATTACCCCCAAGCACTCTATACATAGCAATCCCTGCCAATGGCAACTACAGTGTCAGAGGTACAAGAAGGGGAGGGGGAGCAGCTTGTTACTGATTACCCCCAGCACTCTATACATAGCAATCCCTGCCAATGGCAACTACAGTGTCAGAGGTGCAAGAAGGGGATGGGGAGCAGCTTGTTACTGATTACCCCCAAGCACTCTATACATAGCAATCCCTGCCAATGGCAGCTACAGTGTCAGAGGTGCAAGAAGGGGATGGGGAGCAGCTTGTTACTGATTACTCCCAAGCACTCTATACATAGCAATCCCTGCCAATGGCAACTACAGTGTCAGAGGTGCAAGAAGGGGATGGGGAACAGCTTGTTACTGATTACCCCCAAGCACTCTATACATAGCAATCCCTGCCAATGGCAACTACAGTGTCAGAGGAGCAAGAAGGGGATGGGGAGCAGCTTGTTACTGATTACCCCCAAGCACTCTATACATAGCAATCCCTGCCAATGGCAACTACAGTGTCAGAGGTGCAAGAAGGGGATGGGGAACAGCTTGTTACTGATTACCCCCAAGCACTCTATACATAGCAATCCCTGCCAATGGCAACTACAGTGTCAGAGGTGCAAGAAGGGGATGGGGAACAGCTTGTTACTGATTACCCCCAAGCACACTATACATAGCAATCCCTGCCAATGGCAACTACAGTGTCAGAGGTACAAGAAGGGGATGGGGAGCAGCTTGTTACTGATTACCCCCAAGCACACTATACATAGCAATCCCTGCCAATGGCAACTACAGTGTCAGAGGAGCAAGAAGGGGGTGGGGAACAGCTTGTTACTGATTACCCCCAAGCACTCTATACATAGCAATCCCTGCCAATGGAAACTACAGTGTCAGAGGTGCAAGAAGGGGGTGGGGAACAGCTTGTTACTGATTACCCCCAAGCACTCTATACATAGCAATCCCTGCCAATGGCAGCTACAGTGTCAGAGGTGCAAGAAGGGGATGGGGAACAGGGTGTTACTGATTACCCCCAAGCATTCTATACATAGCAATCCCTGCCAATGGCAACTACAGTGTCAGAGGTACAAGAAGGGGATGGGGAGCAGCTTGTTACTGATTACCCCCAAGCACTCTATACATAGCAATCCCTGCCAATGGCAACTACAGTGTCAGAGGTGCAAGAGGGGGATGGGAAGCAGCTTGTTACTGATTACCCCCAAGCACTGTATACATAGCAATCCCTGCCAATGGCAACTGCAGTGTCAGAGGTGCAAGAAGGGGATGGGGAGCAGCTTGTTACTGATTACCCCCAAGCACTCTATACATAGCAATCCCTGCCAATGGCAACTACAGTGTCAGAGGTGCAAGAAGGGGATGGGGAACAGCTTTACTGATTACCCCCAAGCACTCTATACATAGCAATCCCTGCCAATGGCAACTACAGTGTCAGAGGTGCAAGAAGGGGATGGGGAACAGCTTGTTACTGATTACCCCCAAGCACTCTATACATAGCAATCCCTGCCAATGGCAACTACAGTGTCAGAGGTGCAAGAAGGGGATGGGGAACAGCTTGTTACTGATTACCCCCAAGCACTCTATACATAGCAATCCCTGCCAATGGCAACTACAGTGTCAGAGGTGCAAGAAGGGGATGGGGAACAGCTTGTTACTGATTACCCCCAAGCACACTATACATAGCAATCCCTGCCAATGGCAACTACAGTGTCAGAGGTACAAGAAGGGGATGGGGAGCAGCTTGTTACTGATTACCCCCAAGCACACTATACATAGCAATCCCTGCCAATGGCAACTACAGTGTCAGAGGAGCAAGAAGGGGGTGGGGAACAGCTTGTTACTGATTACCCCCAAGCACTCTATACATAGCAATCCCTGCCAATGGAAACTACAGTGTCAGAGGTGCAAGAAGGGGGTGGGGAACAGCTTGTTACTGATTACCCCCAAGCACTCTATACATAGCAATCCCTGCCAATGGCAGCTACAGTGTCAGAGGTGCAAGAAGGGGATGGGGAACAGGGTGTTACTGATTACCCCCAAGCATTCTATACATAGCAATCCCTGCCAATGGCAACTACAGTGTCAGAGGTACAAGAAGGGGATGGGGAGCAGCTTGTTACTGATTACCCCCAAGCACTCTATACATAGCAATCCCTGCCAATGGCAACTACAGTGTCAGAGGTGCAAGAGGGGGATGGGAAGCAGCTTGTTACTGATTACCCCCAAGCACTGTATACATAGCAATCCCTGCCAATGGCAACTGCAGTGTCAGAGGTGCAAGAAGGGGATGGGGAGCAGCTTGTTACTGATTACCCCCAAGCACTCTATACATAGCAATCCCTGCCAATGGCAACTACAGTGTCAGAGGTGCAAGAAGGGGATGGGGAACAGCTTTACTGATTACCCCCAAGCACTCTATACATAGCAATCCCTGCCAATGGCAACTACAGTGTCAGAGGTGCAAGAAGGGGATGGGGAACAGCTTGTTACTGATTACCCCCAAGCACTCTATACATAGCAATCCCTGCCAATGGCAACTACAGTGTCAGAGGTGCAAGAAGGGGATGGGGAACAGCTTGTTACTGATTACCCCCAAGCACACTATACATAGCAATCCCTGCCAATGGCAACTACAGTGTCAGAGGTACAAGAAGGGGATGGGGAGCAGCTTGTTACTGATTACCCCCAAGCACACTATACATAGCAATCCCTGCCAATGGCAACTACAGTGTCAGAGGAGCAAGAAGGGGGTGGGGAACAGCTTGTTACTGATTACCCCCAAGCACTCTATACATAGCAATCCCTGCCAATGGAAACTACAGTGTCAGAGGTGCAAGAAGGGGGTGGGGAACAGCTTGTTACTGATTACCCCCAAGCACTCTATACATAGCAATCCCTGCCAATGGCAGCTACAGTGTCAGAGGTGCAAGAAGGGGATGGGGAACAGGGTGTTACTGATTACCCCCAAGCATTCTATACATAGCAATCCCTGCCAATGGCAACTACAGTGTCAGAGGTACAAGAAGGGGATGGGGAGCAGCTTGTTACTGATTACCCCCAAGCACTCTATACATAGCAATCCCTGCCAATGGCAACTACAGTGTCAGAGGTGCAAGAGGGGGATGGGAAGCAGCTTGTTACTGATTACCCCCAAGCACTGTATACATAGCAATCCCTGCCAATGGCAACTACAGTGTCAGAGGTGCAAGAAGGGGATGGGGAACAGCTTGTTACTGATTACCCCCAAGCACTCTATACATATCAATCCCTGCCAATGGCAACTACAGTGTCAGAGGTGCAAGAAGGGGATGGGGAACAGCTTGTTACTGATTACCCCCAAGCACTCTATACATAGCAATCCCTGCCAATGGCAACTACAGTGTCAGAGGTGCAAGAAGGGGATGGGGAGCAGCTTGTTACTGATTACCCCCAAGCACTCTATACATAGCAATCCCTGCCAATGGCAACTACAGTGTCAGAGGTGCAAGAAGGGGATGGGGAACAGTCTGTTAATGATTACTAATGTTCAAAGCATCTATAGAAGTGATTATTACCAGCACAGGGCCAATAGAGAGCTAATACTGTAGTTGAGGGAGGGCCCTTCGGGGCCCCTCTGGTCCAAGGGCCCTGGTGCGGTCGCAACCCCTATTGCTACGCCCCTGGGCACATGCACAATTGCGGTGGCAGCTTTTAGCACTGGACGTGAGCCTCACATCCAGGAACCTGTAGTGTAGTTAATTGAGACATGAGAGTTACGTCCAAGAAAAAATAGTGGTTGAAGCACACTTCAAGTGAGAGGGGAATGGAGGCTGCCATATTTATTTCCTGTTAAACAATGCAGATTCTCTGGCTGTCCTGCTGATCCTCTGCCTCTAATACTGTTAGCCCCAGCCCCTGAACAAGCATGCAGACCAGGTACTCTGACTGATATGTGACTGTATTAGCTGCATGCTTGTTTCAGGGTTGTGATTCAGTCAATACTGACATTGTTTAAACAGACACCGAAGCGGAAAAAAAAAGATGATATAATGATTTGTATGTGTAGTGCAGCTCAGAAATAGAACATTAGCAGCAGAGATATGAGTCTCATATTGTTTTACAGTGTTAAGAGAGTTAAGAGACTCCAGTTGTTATCTATGCAAAAAAGCCATTGAGCTCTAAAGCCCCATCATTACCATACAATTTTTTTCCGATTCGATTCATTGATTCGATTAAATTCAATCCGACATATCCGATCGGGATTCGATTCGATTCAATTTGCTATTGCAAAACAATGGCAAAATGAATCGAATAGAATTCCGATCGGACATGTCGGATTGAATCGAATCAATTAATCGAATCGGACAAAAAATTGTATAGTGTAGATGGGGCTTATGACTTTCAAAGCTGCAGAGAGCTCTGAGTTCTGAAGCTTGTTATCTCAACTGTCAGTCAAGGATTTTCTTTTTCTCTCCAGAGGACAGGTCAATAGTTCACAGCCTGCTCTGTAAAAACATTTAAGGCTCATTCACACTATGTGTTGCGCTGTCAGTTTTGACGCAACACACATTGTGCACAATTCATGTGGCAACATGAAAGTCCATAGACTCTCATGTAACCATTCACACTATAGGTGTGCGTTCCCATGCATTACGATGTAACGCATCTGGGGACATTTTATTGCACGACGCACACGCTACTAGATGAGTACAGCTGCCGACGTCTGTGCTTAGCGCACTCCGACGTGCATTCCGTGCGTTGACCGTGCGATGGCAACGCATGCCTGGAATCATGTTTGTGCATGCGTTGTGTAATGAGCCCTAAGAATGCTGAGTAGTGTGTAAACTGCAAATATTAGAGAATGATGCAATGCTATAAAAAACACTATATAACTGAAAATAAAAGTGCGAGAATATTTTCTTTGCTACTAAAATTCTAGCAATTATCCGTTCTACACAACCAATTCATTATATCATAATTTTTTTCGCTTCATTGTCTCTTTAACAGAAAATAAATATGGCAGCCTCCACATCCTTCTAACTTCAGGTTCCCTTTAAAGAGAATCTGTACTCTAAAATTCTTACAATAAAAAGCATACCATTCAATTCAGTATGCTCTCCTGAGCCCCTCTGTGCTGTTTCTGCCACTCCCTGCTGCAATCCTGGCTTGTAATTGCCAGTTTTAGGCAGTGTTTACAAACAAAAGACATGGCTTCTAACCAGCTTGTGATAGGCTGAGAGAAGCTCAGTCTGTGACTCACACAGAGCCTGGAGGGGGCGTGGAGAGGGTGTGTATAACTTCTACCTATCACAGCAGAGCAGCACATTCCTGCCTGAGCCCGACAAAGCCGTCAGAGGAAAGAAGATTAGATTATATAACAGAGATAATACAGCCACTGTGCAACTAGGAAAGGCTGCAGTAAGACAGACCACATTAGAACAGGTAAAGAAACTTGTAGGATAGAAGAAATAAGGCTGAAAATGTTGTTACAGAGTCTCTTGAAAATAAAACCAAAAGCAATGTTTCTTGCAGACAGAAGAGGGCAATAGGGAGGAATGAATGATCGCCACAAAAACAAGGTTACAAAAAATAAGGAAAATATATCCTGTTCAGCACTTTATAAGGCCTTTTCCTCATAATCATCCATTATGCCACAACTGAATCCAAAAATTCCATATCAATAGAAAGAAAACAGGCCGGTCAGCAGAATAGCGGCGATGTTTTCTCAGTGTTGAAAGATCTGTCGAAGCAGAAGATCCGAGCCCAGAAACGAATTAAACAATCGCAGCGTTTCAGTTTTAGCTCCCGCTTCTCCCATTCCGTCTTATCTCCGGGGACTGGCCAAGATCCGCAGGAATGACAGCAGAATTCACGCCGATGACATCACAGCGCTCAGATATCCCAGGAATGGCGAGGAATCTTCATCATAATGGACCCAATACATCACAGTCACAACCAAACAAAAATAATGACCTCAAATCGTGCGTTCTGCATAAGAACTGGTACAAGACCAGGAAAAAAGGCATCACATGAGTGAGCGAGACTGTATGCCCTGGAGACAATCCTGCAATTTAATAACCTGGATCAGTTTGAAGTTAAGCACACGTAACCGAGAGCAAAGTATGTAAAAGTGAGAGCAATTATACTGCGAGGTCAGACAGAGCGTGGAGACGTCAGGTCAACACGAGATGCTATGATACATTTCAAAGCGTTCGCTCTGCCAAGATCACATGACTCCCACCGGTAACCTGCGCAGATCTGTCAATCAGGGAGAACAAAGAGAAATAACAGCTTATGTGTACATTAATGCTCTACTCATATCAGCAGATTCCATATTCACTACACACCAGTGACATCACTGAGAATGCAGCCTATCCATTCACTAGAGACCAGTGACATCACTGAGAATGCAGCCTATTCATTCACTAGAGACCAGTGACATCACTAAGAATGCAGCCTATCCATGCACTAGAGACCAGTGACATCACTGAGGGTGCAGCCTATCCATTCACTAGAGACCAGTGACATCACTGAGAATGCAGCCTATCCATTCACTAGAGACCAGTGACATCACTGAGATTGAATGCAGCCTATCCATGCACTAGAGACCAGTGACATCACTGAGGGTGCAGCCTATCCAGTCACTAGAGACCAGTGACATCACTGAGAGTGCAACCTATCCATTCACTAGAGACCAGTGACATCACTGAGGATGCAGCCGATCCATTCACTAGAGACCAGTGACATCACTGAGAATGCAGCCGATCCATTCACTAGAGACCAGTGACATCACTGAGAATGCAGCCTATCCATGCACTAGAGACCAGTGACATCACTGAGGGTGCAGCCTATCCAGTCACTAGAGACCAGTGACATCACTGAGAGTGTAACCTATCCATTCACTAGAGACCAGTGACATCACTGAGAATGCAGCCTATTCATTCACTAGAGACCAGTGACATCACTAAGAATGCAGCCTATCCATGCACTAGAGACCAGTGACATCACTGAGGGTGCAGCCTATCCATTCACTAGAGACCAGCGACATCACTGAGAATGCAGCCTATCCATTCACTAGAGACCAGTGACATCACTGAGAATGCAGCCTATCCATTCACTAGAGACCAGCGACATTACTGAGAATGCAGCCTATCCATTCACTAGAGACCAGTGACATCACTGAGAATGCAGCCTATCCATTCACTAGAGACCAGTGACATCACTGAGAATGCAGCCTATCCATTCACTAGAGACCAGTGACATCACTGAGAATGCAGCCTATCCATTCACTAGAGACCAGTGACATCACTGAGAATGCAGCCTATCCATTCACTAGAGACCAGTGACATCACTGAGAATGCAGCCTATCCATTCACTAGAGACCAGTGACATCACTGAGAATGCAGCCTATCCAGTCACTAGAGGCCAGTGACATCACTGAGAATGCAGCCTATCCATTCACTAGAGACCAGTGACGTCACCGAGAATGCAGCCGATCCATTCACTAGAGACCAGTGACATCACTGAGAATGCAGCCTATCCATGCACTAGAGACCAGTGACATCACTGAGGGTGCAGCCTATCCATTCACTAGAGACCAGTGACATCACTGAGGATGCAGCCTATCCAGTCACTAGAGACCAGTGACATCACTGAGAGTGCAACCTATCCGTTCACTAGAGACCAGTGACATCACTGAGAATGCAGCCTATCCATTCACTAGAGACCAGTGACATCACTGAGAATGCAGCCTATCCATTCACTAGAGACCAGTGACATCACTGAGAATGCAGCCTATCCATTCACTAGAGACCAGTGACTTTACTGAGAATGCAGCCTATCCATTCACTAGAGACCAGTGACATCACTGAGAATGCAGCCTATCCAGTCACTAGAGGCCAGTGACATCACTGAGAATGCAGCCTATCCATTCACTAGAGACCAGAGACATCACTGAGAATGCAGCCTATCCATTCACTAGAGACCAGTGACATCACTGAGAATGCAGCCTATCCATTCACTAGAGACCAGTGACATCACTGAGAATGCAGCCTATCCATTCACTAGAGACCAGTGACATCACTGAGAATGCAGCCTATCCATGCACTAGAGACCAGTGACATCACTGAGGGTGCAGCCTATCCATTCACAAGAGACCAGTGACATCACTGAGGATGCAGCCTATCCAGTCACTAGAGACCAGTGACATCACTGAGAGTGCAACCTATCTGTTCACTAGAGACCAGTGACATCACTGAGAATGCAGCCTATCCATTCACTAGAGACCAGTAACATTACTGAGAATGCAGCCTATCCGTTCACTAGAGACCAGTGACATCACTGAGAATGCAGCCTATCCATTCACTAGAGACCAGTGACATCACTGAGAATGCAGCCTATCCATTCACTAGAGACCAGTGACATCACTGAGAATGCAGCCTATCCAGTCACTAGAGGCCAGTGAAATCACTGAGAATGCAGCCTATCCATTCACTAGAGACCAGAGACATCACTGAGAATGCAGCCTATCCATTCACTAGAGACCAGTGACATCACTGAGAATGCAGCCGATCCATTCACTAGAGACCAGTGACATTACTGAGAATGCAGCCTATCCATTCACTAGAGACCAGTGACATCACTGAGAATGCAGCCTATCCATTCACTAGAGACCAGTGAAATCACTGAGAATGCAGCCGATCCATTCACTAGAGACCAGTGACATCACTGAGAATGCAGCCTATCCATGCACTAGAGACAGTGGCGTAGCTAAGGAGCTGAGGGCCCTGATGCAAGTTTTACAATGGGGCCCCCCAAGCACTCTATACATAACAATTGATACGGCGCACCAAAACCTGCCAATGGCAACTACAGTGTCAGAGGTGCAAGAAGGGAATGGGGAACAGCTAGTTAATGATTACCCCTATTCAAAGTATCTATAGAAGTGATTATTATGAGCACAGGACCAATAGAGAGCTAATACTGCAGTTGAAGGAAGGCCTCTCGGGGCCCCTCTGGCCCAAGGGCCCCGATGCGGTCGCAACCTCTGCACCCCCTATTGCTACGCCCCTGACTAGAGACCAGTGACATCACTGAGGATGCAGCCTATCCATTCACTAGAGACCAGTGACATCACTGAGGATGCAGCCTATCCATTCACTAGAGACCAGTGACATCACTGAGAGTGCAGCCTATCCAGTCACTAGAGACCAGTGACATCACTGAGAATGCAGCCTATCCATTCACTAGAGACCAGTGACATCACTGAGAATATATTGCACCAGTTACCGCACTTGTCCTTGTTTAATTTGCTGCTTCACTTGTCTGTTTCTCGGCCCTCAGATTAGTGACTGTCCAATGTGCAAGAATGATAAGCCCTGTGGCCTGGAAAGTGTTTGCCTCTGTGGATTCCTCTTGTTTTTCTGCAGAGCTCCCCTTTAATCTGATTGCTTTTCTCCTCTCTAACCGTCACACAATTTATGCGGTTTGCCAGTTGTTGAGCTGCCAGTTTGAGACGTTGAAGCACATCACGCTGCTTTCATGCTACAGCGGGCTGTAATATCATTCTGTTCAGGCAATTAAGTATTTGCCGCGCATGGCTGCAGCTCGACGCTCTGCAGTTTAACGTGGTTAAAAATCGGGATTTTTAAAAAATTGAAATTCCACTCACCAAACCAATTTAATTTCAAAATGCAACGAAAAAATAAATAAATAAAGTGAAATAAATAGGCAAATCTGATAAACGGGATTGATTTTCTATCTTTACTTTTTTTTCTAAAAGAGATTGTTGTAATAAAAGAAATAAGAAATACCAGACGATATAATCAAAATGTGAATAAGGACAAATTTATTTACAAAGCTTATAAAGTTATCAAGTTGTATAAATCTGCAAGTGAAAATGTCGCTCTTTCCTTCTAGAAAAGTACATAAAACATTCTAAGGAAGCTTTAAAGGGACACTGAAGCGAAAAAAAACCTTTATGTTATAATGAATTGGTTGTGCAGTATGGATAATTCATAGAACATTAGGAGCAAGGAAATTAATATAATATTTTTATTTTCAGATATATTGCGTTTTGTTATAACATTGCATCATTCTCTAATATTTTCAGTTTGCAAACTACACTCTGTATTTTAAACTATGAAACAGAGCAGAGCTCTGTTTCAAAATAACATACTGTTATTTTACTATAGCTAAACATAACCCTATCCTAACAATGAACCCACCCACTACTGAGGCCTAACCTTAACCACTCCCCCACAGCTAACTTTAACCACTCCCCTCATGGTTAACCTTAAAGAGACACTGAAGCGAAAAAAAAATGATGATATTATAATTTGTATGTGTAGTACAGCTAAGAAATAAAACATTAAGATCAGATACATCAGTCTAATTGTTTCCAGTACAGGAAGAGTTGAGAAACTCCAGTTGTTATCTCTATGCAAACAAGCCATTAAGCTCTCCGACTAAGTTAGTCGTGGAGAGGGCTGTTATCTGACTTTTATTATCTCAACTGTAAGTGAACTGTTTTCTTTTCCTCTGCTAGAGGAGAGGTCATTACTTCACAGACTGCTCTGAAAGACTCATTTTGAATGCTGAGTGTTGTGTAATCTGCACATATTAGAGAATGATGCAATGTTAGAAAAAACACTATATACCTGAAAATAAAAGTATGAGAATATTTTCTTTGCTGCTAATCTTCTAGTAATTATTCATAGTACACAACCAATTCACTATATCATATTTTTTTTTTCGCTTCAGTGTCTCTTTAACTTGATCACAGTGGACAAACAGGACACAAAAGAGGAGGAAGAGAGTGATGAGTAGACTACACAGGAGGTAAGTATAACTTGTGTATGTTTATTTTGACTTTTAATTTTCAGTTCAGGTTTTCTTTAATCACCTCCCCTCCCCTCCTCCCACATGGCTAACCTTAACCATCCCTACACACACTGCCAATCGCAGGAAAAAATACAAAAACCGCCAATTTTTCGGGCGCTGCCATATCCGCATTGTGGGGAAATGTATTAGTCTCCCCAGGTACCCAATTTACCCCACAATGCTGATATTTCAAACTTCCATCACTAACGCAGCTGGCACAATTTTCCCATTACCTGTGAACTGGCCCTAAGTGTGAACTTACATACAGAGATATACCTCGCTTTGTGTCTTTTTCTTTCAGGTGGAAACAGAAGGTATTTGCAGATATGCAGCTTGACATGAGCGAGGGGTTGCTGGCGGTCAGGTATTTGTTCAGTAAGTGGGAACAGATGGCGTGAGAGGGGTGTGATTCTATGTAATGTATATCTCACCTCAGAAGCTCGGTGCGGTCTCTGGAAGGAGAGGAGTGACACTGATAGGAGGGTCACCTCTGTCCCACCCCGGCCTGTCTGACACCTGAGCTTTAATGTCTGCCTCTCATTCCACCAAATCGCTTCCTCCTGTGCTTTGTGTATGTGAAGCGAGCGACCCACAAAGATGAGCTGCCATGTGTAGCGCACAGTCACTCCCTCCAGTCTTCTCTATAAAGTGCCAGCATGTTCCGTGGCGCTGTACTGTGTAACCGAGCTGCCCAGAAGACGTCACCAACAGGAAACTAGAACATGTGTTTACTTCAAGATGTACCTACCTTGTGTTCTTGTGTTTATAAATGATTTCCCACATACTCTATATTAAAGGGGCACTATGGCGAAAAATTTTAACATTTTAAATATATGCAAACATATACAAATAAGAAGTATGTTTTTTCCAGAGTAAATTGAGCCATAAATTAATTTCTCCTATGTTGCTGTCACTTACAGTAGGTAGCAGAAATCTGACAGAAGTCACAGGTTTTGGACTAGTCCATCTTTTCATGGGGGATTCGCAGGGATTTATTTTCAAAAGCACTTAGTGAATGGCAGTTGCTCTGTCCAACTGCCAAAAAACTGTGTAGCGAGCAGGGAAGCTGGCCAGCGTCTTTGTTTAAATCCTTTTTTTTAAGGAATATCTTTATTCTCTATAATAAAACCCGTGTCCCTGCGTGTGCCTCCTGTCTCTGTGTAGCGTTGTCCGTGCTTTTGGCTACTACGAATGTGCGCAGCACGGACCCAGAGACAGGAGGCTGGGGCCGGGGCCAGGGAGCTGAGCGGGCGGCGTGTGAACGGGCGTCCGGGTGTGCGGCGTGTGAGCGGGCGACTGGATGTGCGGCGGGTGAGCGGGCAGCGATCACGCATGTGGTGGCGGGTGAGCGGACAGGCGTGCGTTGGCGTGAGAAAGGCGTGCTCGCGGCGGGTGGGCGCGCCCAGAAACACAGACCTAGAGCCTGTTTTTAAACGGGCTTAGGTCTACTAGTAAAGAATAAAAGCCTTGCTGAGAATCCCCAATGAAGAGATTGACTAGTCCAAATCCTGTCACTTCTGTCAGATTTCTACTACCTACTGTAAGTGACAGCAACATAGGAGAAAAGTAATTTATGGCTCATTTTACTCTGGAAAAAACTTACTTCTTATTTGTCTGTTTTTTCACATATATTAAGTTTTACATTTTTTTTCGCCATAGTGCCCCTTTAAATATTAAAAATTGGGTTAAATTTATTTTTTAGTCATTTTTAGTCAGGTAATTATGAAATTATAGATGAGAATATTTCTTGCTTTCCTTTCGTACCGACAAGAGAGATACAGAGAATTCTGAAGAAACTGATTTATGTCATGAGATAAGCTGACAATTTATTGATGATGTGACACAGGGCAGAAGCAGTCAAATGAATGAGGTGTTCAGAGACAATATTGGCCTCAATTCACTAAGATCATGCTGGAGATAAGGCAAGAGAAAATTTACCTCCACACAGTGAGAGAGTTATCTTATCTCTTCATTCCTTACGTTACCTCCTCCTTTCGTTAAGTTACCTCCTCTGTAGTTATTTTCACACGCAGTTAATTAACAGCCTGTCTTTAACTTAAGAATTCTGGAGTTATTTTAAGGATTGAAGAGTTAACTGAAAGACAGAAGAGTTAACTTTAGGTTTGCCTGAATACTACATGCCTCGTCACCATGGTGATCACTCTAGAAACGTTATTAAAGTCAGGAGATAAGCTTAGTGAATTGAGGCCAATGGTCTAAATTCACTAAGATCATGCTGGAGATAATAAGGCAAGAGATAACTTGCCAGCACATAGTGAGAGAGTTATCTTATCTCTTCATGTAGAAGTATCTCTTCAAGTTATATTATCTCCTATGTAGTTAAGTTACCTCCTCTGTAGTTAATTTCACACGCAGTTAATTAACAGCCTGTTAGAATTCTGGAGTTATTTTAAGGATTAAAGAGTTAACTTAAAGACAGAAGAGATAACTTTAGGTTTGCCTGAGGTAAAATGTTTCCTGAATACCACATGCCTCGTCACCATGGTGATAACTCTGGAAACGTTATTAAAGACAGGATGTAAGCTTAGTGAATTCAGGCCATTATGGTGGTGTAGTATTTAGCGCTCTCTTCCCTTGTGGCTCTGGGTCCCCGGTTAAAATCCCAGCCAGGACACTATCCGCACAGAGTTTGGTTTCCCCTATGCCTGCGTGGGTTTCCTCTGGGCACTCTGGTTTTCCCCCTCATCCCAATAACATACAGATAAGTGGCTGGATGGTGTAGGGTGGTGGCTGGATGGTGTAATGGTTAAGGGCTCTGCCGCTGACACAGGAGACCAGGGTTCGAATCTCGGCTCTGCCTGTTCAGTAAGCCAGCACCTATTTCAGTAAGGAGTTTCTTGGGCAAGTCTCCCTAGCACTGCTACTGCCTATAGAGCGCGCCCTAGTGGCTGCTGCTCTGGCGCTTTGAGTCCGCCAGGAGAAAAGCGCAATATAAATGCTATTTGTCTTGTCTTGTCTAAATGGCCTTAAATTGGCCCTAGACTATGATACATGCACTACACAATACATGGACATATGACTATGGTAAGGATTCGATTGTGAGCTCCTCTGAGGAACAATTAAGAGACAAAACAATATACTCTGTACAGCGCTGTGGAAGATGTTGGCGCTATATAAATACTAAATATTAATAATAAGGATATTGCTGGGTCAGCGTCCAGAATTCTGTATATGGAAGCTAAGGACGAGAGGGCTGCCTCCAAGTACTCCGTTTCTCCCAAGTCCAATGTTGGTCTATCTCTTCTCTTCCCTGCAGGAATGTTCTTTGTAAGAATCCATAAAAAATAGCAGGTACAGTTGTGTTCAAAGTTATTCAACCCCCACTGAAATTGAGTGTTTTGGCCAGTCTGACATTGGTTTTGATCATTTCAGTCATCTTGTTTACAATTAAATCAAAGAGGCACTTGTAAGTTAGACAGATGTAACATAACATTTATAATGAAATAACCACAAATGTCTTTTCTGTGCTCACATAATGATCAGTTTTATTCAACCCCCAAGTGACATTCATTCTTAGTACTTAGTACAACATCCTTTTCCAGTTATAACAGCTTGTAAACATGAAGCATAGCTTGACACAAGTGTCTTGCAGCGATCTGCGGGTATCTCAGCCCATTCTTCATGGGCAAAAGCCTCCAGTTCAGTCACATTATTAGGCTTGCGCTACAACGGCTTTTTTTAAGTCCCACCAGAGGTTCTCAATCGGATTTAAGTCTGGTGACTGCGGTGACCACTCCAAAATGTTCCAGCTTTTAATCTGCAACCATGCTCTAGTGGACTTGGAGGTATGCTTGGGATCATTGTCCTGTTGAAAGGTCCAACATCTCCCAAGCCTCAGGTTTGTGTCGGACTGCATCACATTTTCATCCAATATCTCCTGGTACTGAAGAGAATTCATGGTACCTTGCACACGCTGAAGCTTCCCGGTACCTGCAGAAGCAAAACGGCCCCAAAGCATGATTGACCCCCCGCCATGCTTCACAGTAGGCAAGGTGTTCTTTTCTTCATAGGCCTTATTCTTCCTCCTCCACACATAGGGTTGATCCATGGGCCCAAACAGTTCTTAGTTTGTTTCATCAGTCCACAGAACACTACCACAAAAGTTTTGTGATAGTGTTTAAACAGAAGATAGAAAATTATATCTTAGGAGAAAGATATAATTCTTAGTAAAAGAAAAAGTCAAATGAATTGGGCCAATAATGAGAAGGCAGAACTCATTGGAGATGACCCAGATTATTAGTATTTATATAACACCAACATCTTTTGCATTGCTTTACAGACTTAAGGTGCGTACACACGCACTACTAAAGAGAACGACGGGTCCGTCAGACCCTCCCGCTGGGCGGTTGTTCTCCCGACAGTAGTGCGTGTGTACAGTCTGTTGCTGAGCGGATCGTTCAGAAACAGCCTTATCAGTCTGCAGATAGACTGTACACACACACTACTGTCGGGAAAACGACCGCCCAGCGGAAGGGTCTGACAGACCTGTCGTTCTCTATAGTAGTGCGTGTGTACGCACCTTAACTGTTCGTCAAAGGAACTCACAATCTAATAATCATGTGCATCGTAGTCTAGGGTCAATTTAGTAGTAAGCCAATTAACTTATCCTAGTGACTGAACAAGAAAATACCACCCACCAGACTGCTGGCACTTTCTGGCTGTCTATAAGGCCCCATTCACACTTGAGCGTTTTGCCGGCGATTTCAGCTAAACGCTCAAATGCTAGCGCTTTTCAAAGTACTAGGGTAATAAAAGTTTATGCTCCCATTCTCAATTGGGCGATTTGCGCTAATCGCCGCAAATCGCCCAAAAACGCTAATCGCAAATGTGTAGCCTGCATCATTTTCAGGCGATTTCCCGGCGATCGCGTTTTAGTGCTATAGAAGCGCAAAACGTGATCACTAAAAAATCGCCAGGTGTGATTGGTGATTTTTTGGTGTTAATCACCAAAAAACGCCAGAACAAAACGCTAGCAAAATCGCTAGCGTTTTGCGATCAGCAACGGTGAATGGGCCCTAAAAATTGCATGCAGAGTTCAATTTTATGGCGCGGATACTCAGTTATACTCATACTGAAAAGCATGTAATCGTATTCGCACGCGTTTTCCCAGGATTTGACTCACAATCATTTGTGAGGTCAAAATACCGCAAAAAAAGTGCACAGAAAAAAAACACAACAAATGTAAAATGTGTAAATTCATTAAAAACTGCAGAAAAAACCAATGGCACGGTGTTGCGTTTTTGTGCCCGCAGTCACGTTCCGTAGCGAGGAGACGGTGGAAAGCGCGGCAGCGGTGATTTCCCTACAGCTCTGATGAGGGTAAATTGAGTGGGGATTAGGCCTTCGGCTTAGTGGCGGAGGGATCATTAGGCATTGAGATTGATTGGCCTGGAATGTGAAGTTCATGTGATGCGGCCTGGCTCCTGGCTGCCTCATTGTATGATTCCAGCGGCGCTGACAGATGACAGAAGCCAGACCTGCGCCTGTAATAGTGCACATGTTAATCATTACTCTGTATGTGATGTTATTATTTTTGTTTGGATAGCTGTCCGTGTTGTAGGATCAGCACTCGTGTTTTTTCAGTGAAGACACAAAAAGCCACAGAAAGCCCATCTCTTGCGAGGTTCAGTTACGGAATTTGGGTAGCAGAAGTCATCCATTCAGCGAAGCAGGACTGGAGATTCTAAAATGTATCTATTATTAGGTGGCGATAATTGGGAGTTCCTTTCCTGGGTCATATCAAAACATGGTAAGGGGATGCTGAAAGGCTAGTGAGTTAGGGTTTGTGATATTGCATCGCGTCCAGCCCCCACAACAAAGGTCTTCTCTGTGACAAGTCCGCAATTGTTAGCAGTTACAGGATCTCACGAAAGCCAGTCCACCTTCACATTTGTGTAAATATTTGATCATATCTTTTCATTGGACAGCACAGAAGATGTGACACACAGCTCAGCATGGCTCCTCATGGCAGAGACCTCTCTGAGGAGCTTATAGAAGAATTCTGACCAATCAGACATTTTCCCTCCCCCGGGTCATGTGACGGGTTAGTGTTACAAGGTCTCAGGTGTGAATGGAGAGCAGGAGGTGTGTTACATTTGGTGTTATCGCTCTCACACTCTCTCATACTCGTCACTGGAAGCTCAGCATGGCTCCTCATGGCAGAGACCTCTCTGAGGAGCTTATAGAGGAATTCTGCCCAATCAGACATTTTCCCTCCCAGGGTCATGTGACTGGTTAGTGTTACAAGGTCTCAGGTGTGACTGGGGAGCAGGAGGTGTGTTACATTTGGTGTTATCGCTCTCACACTCTCTCATACTGGTCACTGGAAGCTCAGCATGGCTCCTCATGGCAGAGATCTCTCTGAGGAGCTTATAGAAGAATTCTGACCAATCAGACATTTTCCCTCCCGGGGTCATGTGACTGGTTAGTGTTACAAGGTCTCAGGTGTGACTGGGGAGCAGGAGGTGTGTTACATTTGGTGTTATCTCTCTCACACTCTCTCACACTGGTCACTGGAAGCTCAGCATGGCTCCTCATGGCAGAGATCTCTCTGGGGAGCTTATAGAGGAATTCTGCCCAATCAGACATTTTCCTTCCCTGGGGTCATGTGACTGGTTAGTGTTACAAGGTCTCGGTGTGACTGGGGAGCAGGAGGTGTGTTACATTTGGTGTTATCGCTCTCACACTCTCTCATACTGGTCACTGGAAGCTCAGCATGGCTCCTCATGGCAGAGAACTCTCTGAGGAGCTTATAGAAGAATTCTGCCCAATCAGACATTTTCCCTCCCCAGGGTCATGTGACTGGTTAGTGTTACAAGGTCTCGGGTGTGACTGGGGAGCAGGAGGTGTGTTACATTTGGTGTTATCACTCTCACACTCTCTCATACTGGTCACTGGAAGCTCAGCATGGCTCCTCATGGCAGAGAATTCTCTGAGGAGCTTATAGAGGAATTTTGACCAATCAGACATTTTCCCTCCCGGGATCATGTGACTGGTTAGTGTTACAAGGTCTCAGGTATGACTGGGGAGCAGGAGGTGTGTTACATTTGGTTTTATCGCTCTCACACTCGCTCATACTGGTCACTGGAAGCTCAGCATGGCTCCTCATGGCAGAGAATTCTCTGAGGGGCTTATAGAGGAATTCTGCCCAATCAGACATTTTCCCTCCTGGGGTCATGTGACTGGTTAGTGTTACAAGGTCTCAGGTGTGACAGGGGAGCAGGAGGTGTATTACATTTGGTGTTATCACTCTCACACTCTCTCTCATACTGGTCACTGGAAGCTCAGCATGGCTCCTCATGGCAGAGAACTCTCTGAGGAGCTTATAGAGGAATTCTGCCCAATCAGACATTTTCCCTCCCCGGGGTCATGTGACTGGTTAGTGTTACAAGGTCTCAGGTGTGACTGGGGAGCAGGAGGTGTGTTACATTTGGTGTTATCACTCTCACACTCTCTCATACTCGTCACTGGAAGCTCAGCATGGCTCCTCATGGCAGAGATCTCTCTGAGGAGCTTATAGAGGAATTCTGCCCAATCAGACACTTTCCCTCCCTGGGGTCATGTGACTGGTTAGTGTTACATGGTCTCAGGTGTGACTGGGGAGCAGGAGGTGTGTTACATTTGGTGTTATCGCTCTCACACTCTCTCATACTGGTCACTGGAAGCTCAGCATGGCTCCTCGTGGCAGAGAACTCTCTGAGGAGCATATAGAGGAATTCTGCCCAATCAGACATTTTCCCTCCCGGGGTCATATGACTGGTTAGTGTTACAAGGCCTCAGGTGTGACTGGGAGCAGGAGGTGTGTTACATTTGGTGTTATCGCTCTCACACTCTCTCATACTGGTCACTGGAAGCTCAGCATGGCTCCTCATGGCAGAGAACTCTCTGAGGAGCTTATAGAGGAATTCTGCCCAATCAGACATTTTCCCTCCCGGGGTCATATGACTGGTTAGTGTTACAACGCCTCAGGTGTGACTGGGAGCAGGAGGTGTGTTACATTTGGTGTTATCGCTCTCACACTCTCTCATACTGGTCACTGGAAGCTCAGCATGGCTCCTCATGGCAGAGACCTCTCTGAGGAGCTTATAGAGGAATTATGCCCAATCAGACATTATCCCTCCCGGGGTCATGTGACTGGTTAGTGTTACAAGGTCTCAGGTGTGACTGGGGAGCAGGAGGTGTGTTACATTTGGTGTTATCACTCTCACACTCTCTCATACTGGTCACTGGAAGCTCAGCATGGCTCCTCATGGCAGAGAGCTCTCTGAGAAGCTTATAGAAGAATTCTGCCCAATCAGACCTTTTCCCTTCTGGGGTCATGTGACTGGTTAGTGTTACAAGGTCTCAGGTGTGACTCAGGAGCCGACCCGCTGCAGGCCTCTACTATAAGCTCCTCAGAGAGTTCTCTGCCATGAGGAGCCATGCTGAGCTTCCAGTGTATATTGCACTACAGAATAAATTGTACTAGGTAAACAGACACTGGAGCACTTTGCCTATAGAGGCCTAACCACATATGTATATTATGTATACACGGAGATATATATCAGTTTCCTTGTTCCCCTATATGATAAAAAACACTGTATATATTCACAATTCATAAGAGGGTTTACTTTAAAATAAAGTGTGTCCAATACAACAGTCATGGGTTTGTTAAAGTTAACAGCAAAGTGTATCATCAGTTGACTGCAAAACTTTAGCAAGGGTCTTTGCTGATACCCCCCCCCCCCCCCCCCCCCATTAATGTCCATGGGGTGTAGCTATCTTGCAAGCGTTTGCGTCAAAACAGACCAGATGAACTATTGCTTAAACCAAATTGATTGGTAACTGTTGATTGTAGAGGACACACCTGCCTGTTGGAAGGGCTTAAAGAGACTCCGTAACAAAAATTGCATCCTGTTTTTTATCATCCTACAAGTTCCAAAAGCTATTCTAATGTGTTCTGGCTTACTGCAGCACTTTCTGCTATCACCATCTCTGTAATAAATCAATGTATCTTTCCCCTGTCAGACTTGTCGGCCTGTGTCTGGAAGGCTGCCAAGTTCTTCAGTGTTGTGGTTCTGCTAGGAACTCCCCCTTCCAGGCCCCTCTATGCACACTGCCTGTGTATTATGTAAATTAGGGCAGCTTCTCTCTTCTCTCTTATCTTTTACAAGCTGGATAAATCGTCCTCTGAGCTGGCTGGGCTTTCACATACTGAGGAAATTCAGACAAGGGCAAAGCTGTTTGCAGGAAGAAAAGAGCAGCCTGAAACTTCAGTGCATGAGAGATGCAGGGGGAAAGAAACACACAATGATCTCTTGAGATTCAAAAGGAAAGCTGTATACAGCCTGCTTGTGTATGAATGTATTTTCTATGTGTGGACATACTGTACATCAACCTACTTCCTGTTTTGGTGGCCATTTTGTTTGTTTATAAACAAACTTTTTAAAACTGTTTTTAACCACTTTTAATGCGGCGGGGAGCGGCGAAATTGTGACAGAGGGTAATAGGAGATGTCCCCTAATGCACTGGTATGTTTACTTTTGTGCGATTTTAACAATACAGATTCTCTTTAAACCATGGAAAAACCCTGCCTCTGATATTGGTAAATCAGAACAAACAAGACCCCATAGGAGTTAACAATAACTCTTCATAGAAGGTAGCTGGGTGGTATACCATATCTGCATTGTGTACAGTGAGACAAAAGTGGTGAACAAATAGAGTGCCAACTCTACGATCGTTTCACTCCTTAAAGGGATACTTAAGTCAAAAATAAAAAATGATTTTTACTCACCTGGGGCATCCCTCATCCCCCTGAAGCTGTATGGTGCCCTCGCAGCCTCGCTCCAATCCTCCTGTCCCCGCCGGCGGCAACTTCCGGGTTCGGCGACAGCCGCTGACAGGCTGGGAACGTGAGTGATTCTCCGTGTTCCCAGCCACTATATCACCCTCTATGCTGCTATAGCGTATAACATATAGGCTATAGCAGCATAGAGGGTGATATAGCGGCTGGGAACGCAGAGAATCACTCGCGTTCCCAGCCTGTCGGCGGCTGTCGCCGAACCCAGAAGTTGCCGCCGGCGGGGACAGGAGGATCGGAGCGAGGCTGCGAGGGCACCATACAGCTTCAGGGGGATGAGGGATGCCCCAGGTGAGTAAAAATCATTTTTCATTTTTGACTTAAGTATCCCTTTAAGCGGAGCGTCGTCAGGAGTATGTGTAGTGCACAAAGTATTTACAATGAATATACAATAATCATCCCCCCACCAACACACATAGATTCCCCCAGCAAACAGCCCAAGTCAGAGACTCCGCCCTCCATGAACCTACAAACCCCTGCCGAACTGCACCGCAAGTGTGCTGGCTGTCCCAGCTGTCACTCCTCCCTACTTCCCTTGCCCATCATAGGTAGCTACAGGTGTCCCCTTAGTATTAGGTAGCCAGAGGTACCTTCAGTATTAAAGTAGCTAGAGGAGCCCTGACTGAAGGGAGATCTCATCAGTGAAATGCAGAGAGCTGGGTGATTTAACCTTATTTACACTCTACTCAGGATTCTGCATACGGAAGGAGGGAGGCGCTCTTGGAGGGGAGTGAGCCGCTTTCCATCGTTGGGCGCCTGTAGGCACGAGCCTACTCTGCCTCATGGTAAATCCAGCCCTGGTATTATTGCCGTGCACTGCGCCTGGATGCTTTAATAACTCAACACCATTGTCACTTATGTCACAGTTTAAAATCCGGCCCTGGCTGTGGTAAATCGGATTTGCGCAGAATTCTGATTTCCTTTTCCAATTTCCTAACTCCGACTGTAGATACCGATTTCCGTTCGGAAATGCGGAAATTTTAAATCCACAGAATCTGAATAAGCATCTGTAACATTAAATACGATCTTTTCTTTCAATCTGAATGATCTTATCGACAATAAGACCATTCACTTATAATTTCACTGTTAAAGCGTAGTATGGATACAGAGGCGCCAAAAGGATAAAAGTGTCTAAAAAGTTTAAAACATGAGGAGGCAGTGGTGGACTCACCCCCTCCAAGCAGACACAAAAATTGCCAATGTGTTTGTCAAATTCAACAAGTTTATTTACACACTCTGGGGGACAATGCAGCGCGTTTCGCAGGTTTGATCCCGCTTCATCAGAGAATAACAACGGAGCATTAGCATATGTGGTCAGTAGAAGAGCCAGGCACCTCTGTCAGGTCTAATCTCCCCACCTGCCCATACACTGGTTCAGAGCTGGGACAAGGTCCTCCAGCGCCCAAGGCTGAGACACCAAAGTGCGCCCCTCCATCCCTCCCACCCCAGCCGTCACACACTGATTGCTATTAGACTAAGAGGTCCACAGGGCCCACAACCTCCCCAACACCTTAATATCTAGTTATCTGGCAGTCACTGCTATGTATCCCCTTTTCTTATTTCTTTCTGCTTCATACACAATTAGGAATGACAGCTGAATTAATTGTGCGCCCCCTCCTACACTGCGCCCTGAGGCTGGAGCCTCTCCAGATTATGCCTCGGCCCGGCCCTGCACTGGTTGCCTTTGAGGTTACCCTGCTTTGTGAGTATAGCTTATTACTCTATCATACTTCATTTCCACTACCAGCACATACTACACTATATTTGGCTCTTGGTATCCATACTCTGTGCATTGTTAAAGTGCACCTTAACTAAACACAAATCAACTATGAGAAACTAGAGGAGAAGAGTCCTGTCCTTTGGAGCTTACAATCTAAATGTTTAAAAGTATTTCAACAATTCCCCAGCGCTTGGTGTAAACTAAATATTGCACTTTGTTTGCAACCCCTTTTTATGGTGACTAGAGATGGCCCGAACAGTTCCCGGCGAACTTCCGGGGTTCGCGATCGCGGAGAACCGCAAACTTTTCCGGAAGTTCGATTCGCCCTCATAGTACATCATTAGGGTCAACTTTGACCCTCTACATCACGGTCAGCAGGCACATTGTAGCCAATCAGGGAGGGTTAGGATTAGGCATCACAAGCGGGGGGTCTAAGGGTTAGTCACCACTAGGGGGGTTTAGGGTTAGGCACCACCAGGGGAGTCTTAGGGTTAGGCACCACCAGGGGAGTCTTAGGGTTAGGCACCACCTGGGGGGTCTTAGGGTTAGGCACCACCTGGGGAGTCTTAGGGTTAAGCACTAGAGTTGGGCCGAACCTCCGATTTTAGGTTCGCGACCCGGGTTCGCGAACTTCCGCGGAAGGTTCGGTTCGCGTTAAAGTTCGCGAACCGCAATAGTCTTCAATGGGGATGCGAACTTTGAAAAAAAAAAATTTATGCTGGCCACAAAAGTGATGGAAAAGATGTTTCAAGGGGTCTAACACCTGGAGGGGGGCATGGCGGAGTGGGATACACGCCAAAAGTCCCCGGGAAAAATCTGGATTTGACGCAAAGCAGCGTTTTAAGGGCAGAAATCATATTGAATGCTAAATGACAGGCCTAAAGTGCTTTAAAACATCTTGCATGTGTATACATCAATCAGGTAGTGTAATTAAGGTACTGCTTCACACTGACACACCAAACTGTTCACTGAACAGAACAGGTATGCAGTGGCGGGTAGTGATGCTCAAATACCCCTTTTTAAAATTCGAGTTTGGTCGAATTCGAATAGTAAATTATTCGAGGTCAGTCGAATATTCGAGTCGAATAATTTTTACTATTCGATTCGACCTCGGACTTCGAGCTCACTATTCGAGTCGGTATTCGAGCTAACTACTCGAGCTGACTATTCGAATTGGCCTTAAATAGCTTCCAACACTTGTTTTGAGGGTGAATGATGCAAGAAACCTCTTTTTTTCCAAGTAACAACAGCAAGTGATTATGTGGGGATGTGCCTTTAAAAAAATGTGGAAAGAGAAGTTGTGTCCTTAATTTTGTTCAGTAGTGTTACTGTATATACTTGTTCTTCTTCTTCTTTATCTTTCTTCTTCTTCTTCTCGATCTTCTTCTTCTATATTGTCTTCATCTTCATCTTCATCTTCATCTTCATCATCTTCTTCATCTTCTTCTTCTTCATCTTCTTCTTCTTCTTCTTCTTCTTCTTCTTCTTCTTCTTCTTCTTCTTCTTCTTCTTCTTCTTCTTCTTCATCTTCTTCATCTTCTTCATCATCTTCTTCATCTTCTTCTTCTTCTTCTTCATCTTCTTCATCTTCTTCTTCATCTTCTTCATCTTCTTCTTCTTCTTCTTCATCTTCTTCATCTTCTTCTATTTTTGAGCGTAACAAATAGCTGGTGGGCGCACGCATGTTGGAAGCGCCATTGTATGTGCTCCCTGGCAGTGGAAACACAAAGACAGCAGGAGGTAAATTCAGCAGCAGGAGGAGGAGGATGAGTGTGTGGCAGCAGGCAGTCAATGAGGCAGGCAGCTCGCCGTGACATAATAGCCCTGGTACCTAGCGGTGATACCAGGGCTGTAAATAAACACAACAGGAGGTCCCAGACAGCGGTCGTGCAGCCCACATTGTGTCCAATACACAACTGGGACAACACAGTTTTCAACCCGGGCACCTCAGAAAAATTAAACCTTTTTTTTTTTTTAATGGTTTGTTTGGTTTTTGGTTTTGCAACCAATATAGCTATTGTTTGACGTAATAGCTGGTGGCAGAGTGGCAGCAGAAGGTAAATCATCTGTGTACCCTGGCAGTGGGAAACACAGACAGACAGCAGCAGCAGGAGGAGGAATGGAGGAGTAGGCGAGCAGCTATTGTTTGACGTAATAGCTGGTGGCAGAGTGGCAGCAGAAGGTAAATCATCTGTGTACCCTGGCAGTGGGAAACACAGACAGACAGCAGCAGCAGCAGCAGGAGGAGGTATGGAGGAGCAGTGTGAGTGTGGCAGCAGGTAGGCAGCGTGACATAATAGCCCTGGTACCTAGCGGTGATACCAGGGCTGTAAATAAACACAACAGGAGGTCCCAGACAGCGGTCGTGCAGCCCACATCGTGTCCAATACACAACTGGGACAACACAGTTTTCAACCCGGGCACCTCAGAAAAATTAAACCTTTTTTTTTTTTTAATGGTTTGTTTGGTTTTTGGTTTTGCAACCAATATAGCTATTGTTTGACGTAATAGCTGGTGGCAGAGTGGCAGCAAAAAGGTAAATCATCTGTGTACCCTGGCAGTGGGAAACACAGACAGACAGCAGCAGCAGGAGGAGGAATGGAGGAGTAGGCGAGCAGCTATTGTTTGACGTAATAGCTGGTGGCAGAGTGGCAGCAGAAGGTAAATCATCTGTGTACCCTGGCAGTGGGAAACACAGACAGACAGCAGCAGCAGCAGCAGGAGGAGGTATGGAGGAGCAGTGTGAGTGTGGCAGCAGGTAGGCAGCGTGACATAATAGCCCTGGTACCTAGCGGTGATACCAGGGCTGTAAATAAACACAACAGGAGGTCCCAGACAGCGGTCGTGCAGCCCACATTGTGTCCAATACACAACTGGGACAACACAGTTTTCAACCCGGGCACCTCAGAAAAATTAAACCTTTTTTTTTTTTTTAATGGTTTGTTTGGTTTTTGGTTTTGCAACCAATATAGCTATTGTTTGACGTAATAGCTGGTGGCAGAGTGGCAGCAGAAGGTAAATCATCTGTGTACCCTGGCAGTGGGAAACACAGACAGACAGCAGCAGCAGGAGGAGGAATGGAGGAGTAGGCGAGCAGCTATTGTTTGACGTAATAGCTGGTGGCAGAGTGGCAGCAGAAGGTAAATCATCTGTGTACCCTGGCAGTGGGAAACACAGACAGACAGCAGCAGCAGGAGGAGGAATGGAGGAGTAGGCGAGCAGCTATTGTTTGACGTAATAGCTGGTGGCAGAGTGGCAGCAGAAGGTAAATCATCTGTGTACCCTGGCAGTGGGAAACACAGACAGACAGCAGCAGCAGCAGCAGGAGGAGGTATGGAGGAGCAGTGTGAGTGTGGCAGCAGGTAGGCAGCGTGACATAATAGCCCTGGTACCTAGCGGTGATACCAGGGCTGTAAATAAACACAACAGGAGGTCCCAGACAGCGGTCGTGCAGCCCACATCGTGTCCAATACACAACTGGGACAACACAGTTTTCAACCCGGGCACCTCAGAAAAATTAAACCTTTTTTTTTTTTTTAATGGTTTGTTTGGTTTTTGGTTTTGCAACCAATATAGCTATTGTTTGACGTAATAGCTGGTGGCAGAGTGGCAGCAGAAGAAGGTAATTCTGTGTACGCTGGCAGTGGGAAACACAGACAGACAGCAGAAGGGCAGTACACAGCAGCCCACTGTAGGTGTAAAATGTGTGGCTGCAGGCGACGTAATAGTCAAAGTGAACCAGGCTGGCTTAGTGAGCAGGAGCCAGGAGGTGGTAAAGGGTGGTAAGGCACATTAACGATGGTTCCGGCAGCCAGTTCATGTCCCCCTCTCGCCGACAACAGGGGCCAGGAACTCGCCTTCCACCCACGCCTGGTTCATCTTGAGAAACGTCAGTCTGTCCACAGACTTGTGAGACAGACGTGAGCGTTTCTCGGTGACCACGCCACCAGCTGCACTGAAGCAGCGCTCGGACAGCACGCTGGAAGGGGGGCAGGACAGCACTTCCAGGGCGTACTGCGCCAGCTCGCTCCAGATCTCCATGCACTTGACCCAATACTCCATGGGATCAACAGGGGCATCGCTGTCAAGCCCGCTGTACGACCCCATGTAGTCAGCCACCATGCGGGTCAGGCGCTGGCTGTGACCGGAGGAGGATGCTGCTGCATGCATCTCCTCTCTAGTCACTGCTGCCGGAGCCTCTACAGTCCTGTAGAGCTCGTGGCTGAGAGACAGCAGGTCTGTGGGGCGCTTGCTGCTGCTGGATGCAGGCACCTGCTGCTGCCTCTGTGCTGGCTGCTGGACAGTGGGGGTGGAAGGCTGGGGGAAGGCTTCCTCCAAGCGCTCAACAAGGGCCTGCTGCAAGCTCCTTATTTGTTGCGCTGGGTCTCCTCCTGCAGGCGGCAGGAACTGGCTCAACTTCCCCTTGAGGCGTGGGTCCAACATCATGCTGATCCAGATGTCCTCCCTCTGCTTCATCTGGATCACCCTGGGGTCCCTGCGCAGGCACGTCAGCATGTGCGCTGCCATTGGGAAGAGGCGGGCCACGTCTGCTGGCACATCGACGTCAGTGCTGTCCTCATCCTCCTCCTCTGCCGCCTCATCCTCTCTCCACCCCCGCACCAACTCAGCTGCGCTGTGCTGATCCCCCTCATCAGCAGCCAGGTCAGGGACCTCCACCAAGTCCTCCTCCTCCTCCCCCTCAGAGGTGGACTGCGCAGCTGGTTGCCGCTCCTGCTGGTCCAAGGCTGCCGCTCCCTGTTCCAGCAAAGCATCGAGGGCCCTGTTCAGCAGAGAAACCAGGGGCACCCACTCGCAGACCATAGCATGGTCCCTGCTCACCATGTTTGTGGCCTGCAGGAAGGGAGCCAGCACTAAGCACACCTGCTGCATGTGCCTCCAGTCATCATCGGGGACGATGGACGGGAAGTTGCTGGTCTTGTCCCTTCTCAGAGCTGCGGAAACAGTGGCCAGGGCAAGGTACTGTTTGACAGCGTGCCTCTGTTCAACCAGACGCTCCAACATCGCCAGGGTGGAGTTCCAGCGAGTCGGAACGTCAAGGATCAGCCGATGGCGTGGCAGATCCAGCTCCTTTTGCACGTCTTCCAGGCTCGCACAGGCTGCAGCCGAGCGCCGGAAGTGACGCACAACATTCCTTGCCGTTTCCAGCAGTTCGCCCATCCCCTGGTAGGTGCGCAGGAACTTCTGCACCACCAGGTTCAGCACGTGGGCAGGACAGGGGATGTGGGTCAGGTTTCCCCTGTCTATTGCGGCAACCAGATTGGCCCCATTGTCGGCCACCACCTCTCCGACTCTGAGGCCTCTGGGGGTCAGCCAAATCCTCTCCTGCTCCTGGAGTTTGGCCAACACATGGGTTGCCATCAGCTTGGTCTTCCCAAGGCTGACCAAGTGCAGCAGCGCTTGGCAGTGGCGGGCCTTCACGCTGCTGCTGAGGCGGGGGGTTTGGCCAGGTGTGCCGGAGGATGGCAGAGGATCGGAGGAACCTGCTGCAGTTCCCCTGAGCCTGCGGGGTGGCACCACCCACTGTGTTGCTGCTGCTGCTGTGCCCGCTGCTGCTCTCCCATCCTCATCCCCTTCCACCAAGCTGACCCAGTGGACAGTGAAGGACAGGTAGCGGCCTGTCCCGAAGCGGCTGCTCCAGGAGTCCATGGTGACGTGGACCCTTTCACCAACCGCGTGCTCCAGCCCTCGCTCCACATTGGCCATCACAAAGCGGTGCAGTGCAGAAATGGCCTTGCGGGAGAAAAAGTGTCTGCTGGGGAGCTGCCAGTCTGGGGCTGCGCAAGCAAGCAGCGCACGAATGTCGCTCCCCTCCTGCACGAGCGTGTACGGCAGGAGTTGGGAGCACATGGCCCGTGCCAGCAAGCCGTTCAGCTGCCGCACGCGACGGCTGCTGGGAGGCAGAGCCCTAACCACCCCCTGGAAGGACTCGCTCAAAAGGCTCTGGCGTGGCCTTTTGCTGACACGGGAATCAGCAGACACAGCAGAGGAGGCCACTGAGGACTGGCTGCCAGAACAGGCCTCAGTGTCGGCGGCAGGAGTTGCAGAGGGGGGAGGAGCAGTGCGTTTCCGCACTCCTGCTGGTGCTGCTGGAGGAGCAGGAGGGCGGGTGGCTGCTGTTGCTGCTGCTGCTGCTGAAGGCTGTGCAGTGATGGGTGTGGTGCCACTGCCAGCACCAGATGCCTTCAGCCTCTGGAACTCCTCATGCTGGTGGAAATGTTTAGCCGCAAGGTGGTTGATGAGCGAGCTGGTGCTGAACTTTAAGGGGTCTGCACCTCTGCTCAACTTCCGCTGACAGTGGTTGCAAGTGGCGTACTTGCTGTACACAGTGGGCATGGTGAAAAAGCGCCAGATTGGTGACAGAAACATCCCCCTACGGCATGGAAGCGCTGCTGCCTGTCTCCCTGTGGTGGTTGGGGGGGGGGCTTGGGTGCGGCTGGTGGTGGTACTGGCTGATGCTGCTGCTGCTGCTGCTGAGCCTGAGACACCAGCAGGGTGTGGGACGCTGCCAATGCTTGCAATGATGCGCCTCCTTGCAAGGCCCACAAGCGCATCCTCCTCCTCCTCCTCAGAGCTGCTGAGGACGACATCCCCTGGAGGTGGTGGCACCCAGTCTCTGTCTGTCACCGGGTCATCATCATCCTCCCCCTCCTGAAACATGTCCTGCTGGGATGATGACCCCCCAAACTCCTCTCCTGATGCATGGATGGGACGCTTGACTGTCGCCACAGTCTTGCTGTCCAATCCCTCCTCCCCCAAAGTGCCCATCAGCATCTCCTCCTCAAAATCGCCAACAACAGTAGACAATACCCTGATGGTGCCTGGGGTAAAAAGACTGCTGAGTGACAGGTCGGCGACTGATGGTGAACTGGCCTCCTCCCCAGGCCCTGCTGGGCGGCTGCTGCGAACAGGGGTGGTGGTGGTGGTGGTGGTGGTGGTGAGGGTGGAGGCCTCGGATGCAGAGCTGATGGCGGGCTGCTCATCCTCCGTCATGAGTTGCACCACAGTGTCTGCATCCTTTTCCTCAATGGGACGTTTCCGACCCGGCTGGAGGAAAATGGGAGCAGGTGCTACACGCTGCTGCTGCTGTGTCTCTGCAGCGTGAGTTGCAGATGCTCCTGCTGGGCGGCGCCCAAGGCGTCCACGGCCAGTGGCTATGGGAGGAATGTTAGCCACTGACACTGCTGCTGCTGCTGCGGAACTGTGCATGGTGGCGCGCCCGCGGCCGCGGCTTGCCACAATGCTGCTCCCTCTCCTCCTGATTCCCTTGCTGCCCTTCCCCTTGCCCAAACCGCGCTGGCTGCCACTTCCAGACATCTTCAATGTTTTGGGCGTATAGACAAAAGTTTTTTAAAAGGGCGGGTGAAAAGTGGGGTACTTTAATGGAGTGGGTTGGTTGGTGAGGTGACTGAGTGAGTGTCCCCTAGTACAGTAAGTAAGTAGTAACAGTCAGGAAGTACAACTAGCAGTTACAATAATCAGTAGTAATCACAAGTAAATTTAGTGTGTGTACACTCAGACAGTGAGTGCACGCACGCAGGAGCTAGTAGCCTATGAACACAGTGACTGAGTGTCCTAGACTCCTAGTACAGTAAGAGTAAGTAGTAACAGTAAGTAGAACTAACTAATTACAATAATCAATCAGCGATCAGAAGGAAATGGAGTGTGGGTGTGTGTACACTCAGACAGTGAGTGCACGCACGCAGGAGCTAGTAGCCTATGAACACAGTGACTGAGTGTCCTAGACTCCTAGTACAGTAAGAGTAAGTAGTAACAGTAAGTAGAACTAACTAATTACAATAATCAATCAGCGATCAGAAGGAAATGGAGTGTGGGTGTGTGTACACTCAGACAGTGAGTGCACGCACGCAGGAGCTAGTAGCCTATGAACACAGTGACTGAGTGTCCTAGACTCCTAGTACAGTAAGAGTAAGTAGTAACAGTAAGTAGAACTAACTAATTACAATAATCAATCAGCGATCAGAAGGAAATGGAGTGTGGGTGTGTGTACACTCAGACAGTGAGTGCACGCACGCAGGAGCTAGTAGCCTATGAACACAGTGACTGAGTGTCCTAGACTCCTAGTACAGTAAGAGTAAGTAGTAACAGTAAGTAGAACTAACTAATTACAATAATCAATCAGCGATCAGAAGGAAATGGAGTGTGGGTGGTGTGTGTACACTCAGACAGTGAGTGACCGCACGCAGGAGCTAGTAGCCTATGAACACAGTGACTGAGTGTCCTAGACTCCTAGTACAGTAAGAGTAAGTAGTAACAGTAAGTAGAACTAACTAATTACAATAATCAATCAGCGATCAGAAGGAAATGGAGTGTGGGTGTGTGTACACTCAGACAGTGAGTGCACGCACGCAGGAGCTAGTAGCCTATGAACACAGTGACTGAGTGTCCTAGACTCCTAGTACAGTAAGAGTAAGTAGTAACAGTAAGTAGAACTAACTAATTACAATAATCAATCAGCGATCAGAAGGAAATGGAGTGTGGGTGTGTGTACACTCAGACAGTGAGTGCACGCACGCAGGAGCTAGTAGCCTATAAACACAGTGACTGAGTGTCCTAGACTCCTAGTACAGTAAGAGTAAGTAGTAACAGTAAGTAGAACTAACTAATTACAATAATCAATCAGCGATCAGAAGGAAATGGAGTGTGGGTGGTGTGTGTACACTCAGACAGTGAGTGCACGCACGCAGGAGCTAGTAGCCTATGAACACAGTGACTGAGTGTCCTAGACTCCTAGTACAGTAAGAGTAAGTAGTAACAGTAAGTAGAACTAACTAATTACAATAATCAATCAGCGATCAGAAGGAAATGGAGTGTGGGTGGTGTGTGTACACTCAGACAGTGAGTGACCGCACGCAGGAGCTAGTAGCCTATGGACAGTGACTGAGTGTCCTAGACTCCTAGTACAGTAAGAGTAAGTAGTAACAGTAAGTAGAACTAACTAATTACAATAATCAATCAGCGATCAGAAGGAAATGGAGTGTGGGTGGTGTGTGTACACTCAGACAGTGAGTGACCGCACGCAGGAGCTAGTAGCCTATGGACAGTGACTGAGTGTCCTAGACTCCTAGTACAGTAAGAGTAAGTAGTAACAGTAAGTAGAACTAACTAATTACAATAATCAATCAGCGATCAGAAGGAAATGGGGTGTGGGTGTGTGTACACTCAGACAGTGAGTGCACGCACGCAGGAGCTAGTAGCCTATGGACAGTGACTGAGTGTCCTAGACTCCTAGTACAGTAAGAGTAAGTAGTAACAGTAAGTAGAACTAACTAATTACGATAATCAATCAGCGATCAGAAGGAAATAGAGTGTGTGTTGTGTGTGTACACTCAGACAGTGAGTGCAGTGCGCACACGCAGGAGCTAGTAGCCTATATGAACAGTGACAGTGAGTGTCCCTACGGGTACAGTAAGAGTAAGTAGTAAGTAAGTACAACTAACTAACAATAATCTATCAGTAATCAGAAGGAAATAGAGTGTGTGTACACACAGACAGTGAGTGAGTGCACACACGCAGGAGCTAGCTAGTAGCCTATAAACAGTGACAGTCAGTGAGTGTCCTACTCCTAGTACAGTATAACTACAATACTATTAGTAAAGGACAGCAGAAATACTGGTATAGATGAGAGAAATAAACAGAGGACAGCTGCCCACAGAGGCAAGGCCCCCCTGAGGCCTAAACCTGTAAGCTTACAGCAGCTGCCTGTCTCTAATGTAACACACAAGCTACTAACTAAAATACAATGTCTATCTAACTAACAACAATATAGGTGTATATGGCAGGTGTAGGTGAGCAAAAACGCTAGGTAAATGATCACAATAGAGCACTTGCTAAGCCAAAGCACAAAGGAGCAACTCTCTCTCTGTACAAGTCTCAGGCAAGCATGGAGAAACGGAACATGGCGGCCGCTATTTATAGGGTAGGGGCTGGCCAGGGTCCCCCTCTGTGATTGGCTGCCGTCAGAGGGCCTGGGAGCCCTCTGATTGGCTCTAAGGACATCAATCTGGGCTATGACGCTATTCGAGCTCGGTACCGAGCTCGAATAGCGCCGGGTTGCTCGAATAGCTCGAATAGTGAATGGGCTATTCGAGTGTACTCAGATAGCCCATTCGAATAGCTACAGCTATTCGGAGCTCGAATACCGAGCTCGAATAGCTGAAAAAGAGCTCGAATATTCGAGCTACTCGAATATTCGAGCTCTGCTGAGCACCACTGGTGGCGGGTTCACTGAACAGAACAGGTATGCAGTGGCGGGTTCACTGAACAGAACAGGTATGCAGTGGCGGGTTCACTGAACAGAACAGGTATACAGTGGAGGGTTCACTGAACAGAACAGGTATGCATTGGCGGGTTCACTGAACAGAACAGGTATACAGTGGCGGGTTCACTGAACAGAACAGGTATGCAGTGGCGGGTTCACTGAACAGAACAGGTATACAGTGGCGGGTTCACTGAACAGAACAGGTATACAGTGGCGGGTTCACTGAACAGAACAGGTATGCAGTGGCGGGTTCACTGAACAGTACAGGTATGCAGTGGCAGGTTCACTGAACAGGTATGCAGTGGTGGGTTCACAGAACAGGTATGCAGTGGTGGGTTCACAGAACAGGTATGCAGTGGTGGGTTCACAGAACAGGTATGCAGTGGTGGGTTCACAGAACAGGTATGCAGTGGTGGGTTCACAGAACAGGTATGCAGTGGTGGGTTCACAGTACAGGTATGCAGTGGTGGGTTCACAAAACAGGTATGCAGTCAGGGACAAGCTAAGCCTAACTAATCTTTCCCTATGAGAGACAGTCTGCAGCAGCTCGCCCTACTCTCACTAATGCAGGCACACGAGTGACCGTAATGGCCGCCGCTGCCTGCCTTATATAAGGGGGGTGGCGCTCCAGGGCTAGTGTAGCCTAATTGGCTACACTGTGCCTGCTGACTGTGATGTAGAGGGTCAAAGTTGACCCTCATGGTGCATTATGGGGCGAACCAAACTTCCGCAAAAGTTCGCCTGCGGGACGCGAACGCGAACCACGGAAGTTCGCATGGATCCGTTCGCAGGCGAACCGTTCGGCCCAACTCTATTAAGCACCACCTGGGGAGTCTTAGGGTTAGGCACCACCCTGGGGTTCTTAGGGTTAGGCACCACCAGGGGAGTCTTAGGGTTAGGCACCACCTGGGGAGTCTTAGGGTTAGGCACCACCCTGGGGTTCTTAGGGTTAGGCACCACCAGGGGAGTCTTAGGGTTAGGCACCACCTGGGGGGTCTTAGGGTTAGGCACCACCAGGGGGGTCTTAGTGTTAGGCACCACCAGGGGGGTCTTAGTGTTAGGTAGTGTTGGGCAAACAGTGTTCGCCACTGTTCGGGTTCTGCAGAACATCACCCTGTTCGGGTGATGTTCGAGGTTGGCCAAACACCTGGTGGTGCTCGGCCAAACCGTTCGGCCACATGGCCGAACTAAGAGCGCATGGCCGAACGTTCCCCGAACGTTCGGCTAGCGCTGTGATTGACCGAACGGGTCACGTGGTTCGGGCCCGAACGCGCTCTGATTGGCCGAACGGTCACGTGGTTCGGGTAAATAAATACCCGAACCACGTCATATCTCCGCCATTTGTCTGTGGGTTTAGCTTTGGGTAGGCAGGCAGGGTAGTTCGCTCTCCAGCCACGCTAGCCAGGGTCCCCCCCAGTCATTGTGTGTCGCTGCTGGGAATAGTAGTACACCGCTCGCTCAGCCACACTATATATATAGCATTGTTTACTGCCACTGTGTACCTCGCTCAGCCACGCTATATATAGCATTGTGTTTTCTGACACTCTGTGTACACAGCTTAGCCTGACTATATAGCATTGTGTGTACTGCCACTGTGCACCTCGCTCAGCCACGCTATATATATAGCATTGTGTTTTCTGACACTCTGTGTACACAGCTTAGCCTGACTATATAGCATTGTGTGTACTGCCACTGTGCACCTCGCTCAGCCATGCTATATATAGCATTGTGTTTTCTGACACTCTGTGTACACAGCTTAGCCTGACTATATAGCATTGTGTGTACTGCCACTGTGCACCTCGCCAGGGGCGTAGCAATAGGGGTTGCAGAGGTTGCGACCGCATCGGGGCCCTTGGGCCAGAGGGGCCCCGAAGGGCACTCCCTCAATTGCAGTATTCGCTCTCTATTGGTCCTGTGCTCATATTAATCACTTCTATAGATACTTTGAATAGTAGTAATCATTAACAAATTGTTCCCCATCCTCTTCTTGCACCTCTGACACTGTAGTTGCCATTGGCAGGTTTTGGTGCGCCATATCAATTGTTATGTATAGAGTTCTTGGGGGGGCCCCATGTAAAACTTGCATCGGGGCCCACAACTCCTTAGCTACGCCACTGCACCTCGCTCAGCCACGCTATATATAGCATTGTGTTTTCTGACACTCTGTGTACATGGCTTAGCCTGACTAATATAGCATTGTGTGTACTGCCACTGTGCACCTCGCTCAGCCACGCTATATATAGCATTGTGTGTACTGCCACTGTGCACCTCGCTTAGCCACGCTATATATATAGCATTGTGTTTTCTGACACTCTGTGTACACGGCTTAGCTTGGCTATATAGCATTGTGTGTACTGCCACTGTGCACCTCGCTCAGCCACGCTATATATAGCATTGTGTTTTCTGACACTCTGTGTACACGGCTTAGCTTGGCTATATAGCATTGTGTGTACTGCCACTGTGCACCTCGCTCAGCCACGCTATATATAGCATTGTGTTTTCTGACACTCTGTGTACACGGCTCAGCCAGACTATATAGCATTGTGTGTACTGCCACTGTGTACCTCGCTCAGCCACGCTATATATAGCATTGTGTTTTCTGACACTCTGTGTACACGGCTTAGCCAGAGTATATAGCATTGTGTGTACTGCCACTGTGTACCTCGCTCAGCCACGCTATATATAGCATTGTGTTTTCTGACACTCTGTGTACACGGCTTAGCCTGACTATATAGCATTGTGTGTACTGCCACTGTGCACCTCGCTCAGCCACGCTATATATAGCATTGTGTTTTCTGACACTCTGTGTACACGGCTTAGCCTGACTATATAGCATTGTGTGTACTGCCACTGTGCACCTCGCTCAGCCACGCTATATATAGCATTGTGTTTACTGCCACTCTGTGTACACCGCTCAGCCAGACTATATACCATTGATTACTGACACTCTGTGTACACCGCTCAGCCAGACTATATACCATTGTTTACTGACACTCTGTGTACACCGCTCAGCCAGACTATATACCATTGTTTACTGACACTCTGTGTACACCGCTCAGCCAGACTATATACCATTGTTTACTGCCACTCTGATTCTGCTGGGAACAGTAGTACACCGCTCGCTCAGCCAGACTATATAGCATTGTGTTTACTGCCACTCTGTGTACACCGCTCAGCCAGACTATATACCATTGTTTACTGACACTCTGTGTACACCGCTCAGCCAGACTATATACCATTGTTTACTGACACTCTGTGTACACCGCTCAGCCAGACTATATACCATTGATTACTGACACTCTGTGTACACCGCTCAGCCAGACTATATACCATTGTTTACTGACACTCTGTGTACACCGCTCAGCCAGACTATATACCATTGATTACTGACACTCTGTGTACACCGCTCAGCCAGACTATATACCATTGTTTACTGACACTCTGTGTACACCGCTCAGCCAGACTATATACCATTGATTACTGACACTCTGTGTACACCGCGCAGCCAGACTATATACCATTGTTTACTGACACTCTGTGTACACCGCTCAGCCAGACTATATACCATTGTTTACTGACACTCTGTGTACACCGCTCAGCCAGACTATATACCATTGATTACTGACACTCTGTGTACACCGCTCAGCCAGACTATATTGCATTGTTTACTGACACTCTGTGTACACGGCTCAGCCAGACTATATAGCATTGTTTACTGACACTCTGTGTACACTGCTCAGCCAGACTATATACCATTGTTTACTGCCACTCTGATTCTGCTGGGAACAGTAGTACACCGCTCGCTCAGCCAGACTATATAGCATTGTGTTTACTGCCACTCTGTGTACACCGCTCAGCCACACTATATAGCATTGCGTACTCTGCCAGTCAGTGTGTATATTGCTGGGATCAGTAATACTCCACTCACCGTCAACCACTATATGAGCTCAACATGAGTTCCCCAGAGACCTCCGCTGTGAGCAGCACTCCCAACAACAGCAACAGCCAACGCCCCACGCAAGCTATAACATCCACCCCAGCAGCCAGTGGTCAGCAGCAGCCCTCCCCGGAGGAGAACGTTGTGTCCATCGGTCCATCGCCAGAGCGATTAATGAGGGCTGCCATTGAGGAGATGATGAGGCCTGATGTGGAGGAGGAGGTCTGGCTCAGGCCAGCATCCCAAGTTAATGTTGAGGACGATGAGGGGTCTGTGTCTGGGGATGTTGGGGTGGCAGAGGTGGTGGGTGGGTCAGACTCAGGAGAAGAGTTGTATGATGAGGATGATGATCGGGACCATCTGTATGTGCCTCAGAGTCCGACCCCGGAAAACATGTTGTATCGTGTGTTTAGGTACTAAAATCTGCGTTCCCTCCCAGTAGTGTTGGGCGAACAGTGTTTGCCACTGTTCGGGTTCTGCAGAACATCACCCTGTTCGGGGTGACTATATAGCAGACTATATAGCATTGTGTTTAATGCCACTCTGTGTACACGGCTCAGCCACACTATATAGCATTGTGTTTACTTCCACTCTGTGTCTGCTGGGAACAGTAGTACACCGCTCACCCGCCACTGTATAGCATTGTGCTCTGTGTCGCTGCTGACAATAGTGGTACACCGCTCACCCACCACTGTATAGCATTTCTGTACTGCCACTGTACTGCTGCCAGTCAGCGTGTACTTTAAGGATAAGTGAAATGAGGAAGAAATCCGGTGAAAGAGGGAGGGGCAAGGGAAGAGGTGTTTCCCCTGACGGTTCACGTACAGGCCACAGGGGAGCACCCAAGAAAACCCACTCAATACCGCCCATGTTGTCCAGGACAACAACCCTCACAGATCCAAAAGAACAGGACCAGATAATTACTTGGATGACCTCTCAAGCGTCCAGCAGTGGGTTAAGCAGCACCAGCACATCACGCACGAGGTCCGAGTCCTCAGCCAGTTAAAGTCTGGGCTTTCTTTGAAGACTGCACTGAGGATGTTACCATGGCGATTTGCAAGGTGTGCAAGACCCGCCTGAGCAGGGGGAAAAGTATTAACAACCTCTCCACCACCAGCATGAGCCGCCACATTATATCCAAACATCCCACTCTGTGGGCAAACGCGGCAGGACAGGGTACCACCAGCAACACTGCCTCCCTTGGGTTCACCAGACTCACCACCAGACCCGCCTCAGCAGCAGCAGTAGCCCAGCCATTGCGTGGTTCACAACATTCACAAACATCAGACGATGCTGACACTGTCACTTTCCGGACTAGTGCTCTTGAGGTCTCCCAGTGTTCATCAAACACAACAACCAACAGCCCTTCGGTGTGCAGCGCTACGGTTGAGTTGTCTGTCTCTGAGATGTTTGAGCACAAGAGGAAATTGCCAGCAAATGACCCCCGGGCCGTGGCAGTAACAGCCAGCCAGCATAGCCAAGCTTCTGGCCTGCGAAATGCTGCCATATCGAGTGGTGGAGACAAACAGCTTCAAGGGCATGATGTCAGTGGCCATCCCACGTTACGTGGTTCCCAGCCGCTACCACTTTGCGCGCTCTGCAGTGCCTGAGTTGCATGAGCACGTGGTCAGCTAAATAACCCGTAGCTTGAAGAATGCCGTTGCCTGCAAGATTCACCTCACCACTGACACCTGGACGAGTGCGTTCGGCCAGGGTCGATACATCTCCCTTACCGCGCACTGGGTGAACCTTGTGGAGCCTGGCAGCAATTCCTCACCTGCTACAGCGCGGGTGTTGCCCACGCCGCAAACAGCTGCACCGCCGTCCCTCCCACTGGATAACAACAGCAGCACCTACCTCTCTGACTCCTTCTCCTCCAACGCATCTCAAAGCTGTACCTCATCCGGAAATGCTAACCCAGCACCAGCAGCAGTAGGATCGTGGAAGCTGTGCAGCACAGCTGTTGGCATGCGTCAGCAAGCGTTGCTGAAGCTGATCTGCCTTGGGGATAAGCAGCACACAGGGGAGGAAATTTGGAGGGGAATAAAGGAACAGACGGATTTGTGGCTGGCACCGCTGGACCTGAAACCGGGCATGAAGCTAGACACCTGGCACGAACTGGCAATGTACGCAATAGAGGTGCTGGCTTGCCCGGCAGCCAGCGTTATGTCGGAACGCTGTTTCAGTGCTGCCGGAGGCATCGTCACAGATCGGCGTATCCGCCTCTCCACAGAAAATGCAGACCGTCTGACTCAAATTAAAATGAATCAATCCTGGATTGGAAACGACTACGCAACACTCCAGGACCCCAACCAAGTAACATGACCGATGAACATCTGGGATGGTTTAGCGTTTCCGGTCCCTGTTTATTGAACCTCTCATCTGTATTACATTTATGACTGCATGGCGGCAAAAAGCATTGCTGCTATATCCGCACGCTTTTTGTCCTCATGCAAGGCCTGGGTTGTTGTGTCTCACAAAGCGTGGCCTTCTCCTCCTGCGCCTCCTCCTGTTCCATCACGTGTGCTGCTGCTGCTGCTGGGTTAGCGTTGCCGGTCCCTGTTTATGGAACCTCTTATCTTTATTACATTTATGACTGCATGGCGGTACAAAGCATGCTATCCGCACGCTTTTTGTCCTCATGCAAGGCCTGGGTTGTTGTGTCTCACAAAGCGTGGCCTTCTCCTCCTGCGCCTCCTCCTGTTCCATCACGTGTGCTGCTGCTGCTGCTGCTGCTGGGTTACCGTTGCCGGTCCCTGTTTATGGAACCTCTTATCTTTATTACATTTATGACTGCATGGCGGTACAAAGCATGCTATCCGCACGCTTTTTGTCCTCATGCAAGGCCTGGGTTGTTGTGTCTCACAAAGCGTGGCCTTCTCCTCCTGCGCCTCCTCCTGTTCCATCACGTGTGCTGCTGCTGCTGCTGCTGCTGGGTTACCGTTGCCGGTCCCTGTTTATGGAACCTCTTATCTTTATTACATTTATGACTGCATGGCGGTACAAAGCATGCTATCCGCACGCTTTTTGTCCTCATGCAAGGCCTGGGTTGTTGTGTCTCACAAAGCGTGGCCTTCTCCTCCTGCGCCTCCTCCTGTTCCATCACGTGTGCTGCTGCTGCTGCTGCTGCTGGGTTAGCGTTGCCGGTCCCTGTTTATGGAACCTCTTATCTTTATTACATTTATGACTGCATGGTGGTACAAAGCATGCTATCCGCACGCTTCTTGTCCTCATGCAAGGCCTGGGTTGTTGTGTCTCAAAGCGTGGCCTTCTCCTCCTGCGCCACCCTCCTCCTGTTCCATCACGTGTGCTGCTGCTGGGTTAGCATTACCGGTCCCTTTTCCTGGAACCTCTTATATGTATTACATTTATGACTGCATGCCGACAAAAAGCATGTTACCTGTGCAAAGAAAACAGACATTTCCCGCATTTAAAAGACAGTTTTCCCTTTGAAACTTTAAAATCGATTTTCTCAAAAACTATAAGCTCTTTTTGCTAAATTTTTTTTCCTCTTGTACCCACTCCCAAGGTGCACATACCCTGTAAATTTGGGGTATGTAGCATGTAAGGAGGCTTTACAAAGCACAAAAGTTCGGGTCCCCATTGACTTCCATTATGTTCGGAGTTCGGGTCGAACACCCGAACATCGCGGCCATGTTCGGCCTATTCGGCCCGAACCCGAACATCTAGATGTTCGCCCAACACTAGCAGGCATAAGGGGGGAGCATGCCCCGATCGCGGGGGGGGGGGGGTCGGAAATTCCCCCCACCCCCTCCGCTAGCGCTCCCCCCTCTGCCCGCTTCCCCATACAAAAGTTTAAGGATAGTAAAACAGTACCGGTGGTAGTGGCTGGCAGTGGGCGGCACTGTGAAGTGAGTGAGGAGGAGGAGTCCGGAGAGTGACGCGTTGAGGGAGGCCGGGCAGCGGGCGGTTCAGCGGTAGTACCCTTGTGGTACTTCCGCCCTTTCTCTGACCTCACTCCCGCTGCCCGGCCTCCCTCAACGCCCACTGCCAGCCACTACTACCGGTACTGTTTTACTTTCCTTAAACTTTTGTATGGGGAAGCGGGCAGAGGGGGGAGTGCTAGCGGAGGGGGTGGGGGGAATTTCCGACCCCCCCCCCCCCCCCCCGCGATCGGGGCATGCTCCCCCCTTATGCCTGCGACCCCATAGGGCCCCCAAAAGCGGGATGTTCGGGGAGTTCGGGGTTCGGCCCGAACATGCCGAACATCTCGGCCATGTTCGGCGAACTTTCCCGAACCCGAACATCCAGGTGTTCGCCCAACACTAGTGTTAGGCACCACCAGGGGAGTCTTAGGGTTAGGCACCACCTGGGGGGTCTTAAGGTTAGGCACCACTTGTGGAGTCTCAGGGTTAGGCACCACCTGGGGGTTCTTAGGGTTATGCACCACCAGGGAGGGGAGGGTTCTGTGTGAGAGTAGGGAGAAGTTAGGTCATAGTAATCACTTTTCTCAGCTATATCTAGAGCCCTTTATAGCCCAACAAATTTGGCTATAACAGCATCCTTATTATAAACTAAAACTATATGGCATATATGGGCTACACCAGGCGCCCTTTGTAGCCTAATTTGGCATACATGGGCTACACCGGACGCCCATTATAGCCGAATTTGGAATATATGGGCTACACCAGGCGCCCTTTGTAGCCAAAGTTGGTATATGGGCTACACCAGGAGCCTTTGTAGCCAAAGTTAGTATATGGGCTACACCAGGCGCCCTTTTTTCCAGGTGCCCTTTTCAAATAGACGCGTGCATGCATTGTTAATACCACCAGTCATTGCACCTGTTCATGATACGTGTGTGTGTGTGTGACAGGTGCACATGTATAATACCCAGCAGCACTGCATATACCTACCTACCTGTTGTTCAGTGCACCCACCTACCCATGTGAGCGCGCACAGTGTGATATTTAAAACCACCAGTCACTGTACCTGTTCACGGTACATGTGTGTGACTCTAGGCGGATTCCGGAATTTTTAAGGCCGCTGCTAGCGGCTGCCACTATACTAATTTTTCTGGTGCGTGTACATGCCTGCCTAATTTTTCTGGCTGCACCGCAGCTGCAACAACAAAACAAAAGGCATGTACATGTGCCCATTCCCCTTCGTGATCATTACCTTGCCACGGTGAAGGGGCTTGCGTATTCCGCCGGCTATATCAGTGTCTCGGGGTGGGGGGGGGTGTCACACCAAAGATAATAAGGTCGTTGCTTCTATGTGGATGGACCAAATTCGATCAGCTGGACAGTCACCATTGTTCTGTCATTGAGCTACCACAGCCTGGCGACCATATGGGCTGGAAAACCGCTATCGCCTGCACTCTCGCCATGGTGCGCACCAGTCCAGCACAGCCGTCACAACAACTCAAACAGCTGTGAGTTTGGTGTGTCAGTGTGAAGCAGAACTCTAATTACACTACTTGATTGATGTATACACGTGCAAGATGTTTTAAAGCCCTTTAGGCCTCCAATTTAGCATCCAATGTGATTTCTGCCCTTAAAACGCTGCTTTGCGTCACATCCAGATTTTTCCCCGGGACTTTTGGCGTGTATCCCACTCCGCCATGCTCCCCTCCAGGTGTTAGGCCCCTTGAAACATCTTTTCCATCACTTTTTTGGCCAGCATAAATGTTTGTAATTTTCAAAGTTTGCGGTTCGCAAAAGTTTGCAAGTTTACGAACGTTTGCGGAGGTTCGGTTTGCGAACCTAAATTCGGAGGTTCGGGCCATTTCTAATGACAGGATCATTTCTTACTTCCTCCAGTACCCCGCAGCCCGCAATGTCCTCTGGCATCCTCTTCTTCCCTCTCCTGGTCTCGCTGGCGGCTCCGGTAATCGGTGACTTCGGGTGAAGTTGCACATGTGTGCCCCTGCCGGGTGTCCGTCACACCGGTCGCCGTAAGCCACCTGCGCATGCAGGGTCCTCTAAAGACTGAACTACGCATGTCTGGGAGGCTTCCGGTGACCGGCGTGATGACACGACGGGTGTGCGGCGTGTGCGGCGGGGGCACACATGTACAACTTCACCCGAAGTCGCTGATTACCGGAGCCACCAGCGGGACCAGGAGAGGGAAGAAGAGGATGCCAGAGGACTTCACTGGCTACAGGGGGCGCTGGAGGAAGCCCCAGGTAAGTCCAAATTTAATTTTTTATTCACCGCTCAGGATCCCTTTAAAGCGGACCCAAACAAAACTTTTTTTTTATTCAAAATATTTAGCTGCACCACTCTGACACATACAAAGATAAATAAACACTCCTTGAAGCCTATGAGCATTTCAGTGCATGCTTTTCACCCTTCTCTTTTCATAACTAGGGTTACGCAGGTGGCAGCCATTACTTCTGAGCTTAGTAGGAGGTTTTAGATCATGGGTGTGTTTGTCATCAACTACCCTCCCTCACAGGGGCATCGTCTATGTGAAATCTCACACAAGCTGAGATCACCTCCCCTGTGACATCATCAGTAGCAGCCTGTGTTTTGTTTTTGTTTTTTATCTCCTCCACCAGTCTGCCGAATCTGTCCCGGCAATATGAAAGGAAGGGAGGGGTTCCTCCAATAAATTTAAAATATTTTATATTTGTCATCAAGCAGCTGAAAAAGGCTGCTATTTATTATTATAATTTAGAAAATAGATTTTATTTCTGAACTCTTGTATTTTTACTGTAATTTGGGTCCACGTTAATAAGGAGACATTTTCTTTTATCAGTTTTATTCCTTCATCCTTCCTGAATCCAACCCAATGCAATGCTAAAATGATTTGACTTAATTGCAAGGGTGGGAGTGTTAATTGTTGTTAATGCAATAAAATCCCAACATCCTTTCATCTTTCCCATACATATATTTCCATTTACCGAAAACCAGTCAGGCAGAAATCAAAGCACACAAAAATGTCATAAACAAATATTGCTACTATCAGGTTCAAACCAACAGACTAAAAAAGGGTAATTAAGTAAAGTAGCAATATGCAAAAAGAACAAAGCCAAAAAAAAGAAAGAATAAGATTGTTATTGCTCTGTATTCATCAGACCGAAAAGCTAGCTGGAAGAAGATCTGTATAATCATCAAAATCAATATTCAAGTGGCGCATTCAATGTTTCTATCTAATCTTAGATACGGTAAAACGCTCACCAGATTAATCCCCTATTAAAGTGAATTTCCACTTTTATTAAAAAAAATAAAATTAATTAATATGTATCAGGGGAATACAAGTTATTTCAGAATTTTATTTTATTAAAAAAGTAACTTTCCATTTCATATTTCATCCTACACTACATGTCTTAAAAGGCCTAGACACTCCTTACATGAAATGTGAACTTTTTAGTGATCTGGGTACATGCAAACCAACTTTGAGTGTCCCAGGAACTTCTCTCTTCCTGCATGTGCAATTCGCTCTTCAAACTGCAACTCTGCACTGCATTCCAAATTATTATGCACATTGTATTTAAAGGGATACTGTAGGGGGGTCAGGGGAAAATGAGTTGAACTTACCCGGGGCTTCTAATGGTCCCCCGCAGACATCCTGTGTTGGCGCAGCCACTCACCGATGCTCCGGCCCCGTCTCCGGCTCACTTCTGGAATTTCAGACTTTAAAGTCTGAAAACCACTGCGCCTGCGTTGCCGTGTCCTCGATCTTGCTGATGTCACCAAGAGCGCACAGCGCAGGCCCAGTATGGTCTGTGTCTGCGCAGTACACTCCTGGTGACATCAGCGGGAGTGAGGACATGGCAACGCAGGCGCAGTGGTTTTCTGACTTTAAAGTCAGAAATTCCAGAAGTGAACTGGAGGCGGGGCCGGAGCATCGGGGAGTGGCTGCGCCAACACAGGATGTCTGCGGGGGCGGAGCATCGGTGAGTGGCTGCGCAGGCACAGGATGTCTGCTGGGGGAGGCGGGGCCGGAGCATCGGTGAGTGGCTGCGCCAACACAGGATGTCTGCGGGGGACCATTAGAAGCCCCGGGTAAGTTCAACTCATTTTCCCCCGACCCCCCTACAGTATCCCTTTAAGTGACATAAAGATTAGAGATTTTGTTTTTCAATTAAATTCATGGATGGTATTGTGTATCAGGGCTCTTTTGATCACTGAAATCGTGGAGACGTCTGATAATTAGTTTGCCAAGTGAGCCCAATTAAAGCGAACTAAACTCTTGCATAGGACAGAAAGAAAACAGAGATAATTGCACCCTGTATGTATTTAGAGAGTTTAGCCTGTCTAATTCCTCCTCCTCTTTGACTAATCACAAGTTGTAACTTGATCTCTCCCCTGTGTCACCTAATTACCACTGCAGGTGACATAAGCTCATTTGAAAGCACAGGGTGTGAACAATTTGTCTGCTTTCATAAAAGTAGGAAGTAGACACACTGCATATTTATTGCAGGATTTGTAAAAAAGAAATTAAGTTCAGAGTTCAGGTCCACTTTAAAGCAAAAACGACTACATTTTTAAGCAGACCACCATTTTCAAGCAATGTGAGAATGAAAATGATCTCTCTGCCGCCGAAAAGTGTGAAATAGTTGAATGGCTTGGACAAAGTATGAAAACCTTTATATTTTACGAAAACTTAAGCATGATCATCATAATGTTAAAAGATTTGTGGCTGACTCAGAGCACACACGGGTTTGTGCAGATAAAAGCAAAGTGAGGAAGGGTGCTGGCAAACAAATACATCAGATTAAGAGAACAGCTTCTAAAATGCCATTACAAAGCAGCAAACATATATTTCAAGCTGCTGATGCCTCCGGAGTCCCACGAACATCCAAGTGCAGGATTCTCTAAAGGATTTCAGTGCATAAATCTTCTATTCATCCACCCCTAACCTAAGCTCACAAGCAGAAACAACTGCTGTGGGCCCAGAACTACCTAAAGACGAATTTCCAATTGTTTACTGATAAGTGCCGTGCAACTCTTCATAGTCCAGATGGATGGAGCGGTGGATGGTTGGTTAGCAGCCACCACATCCCAACAAGGCTACAATGTCAGCGAGGAGGAGGCGGAGTCATGGTTTAGGCTGGAATTACAGGAAGAGAGCTGGTCGGCCCCTTTAGGGTCCCTGAAGGTCTGAAAATGACCTCTGAAAAGTATGTGGAGCTTCTGACTGACCACTTTCATCCATGGTACAAAAAGAGGAACCGTATTTTCTGTGATAAAATCATCTTGTCACGCTTGGAGGTGTAATCTCCACAGACGTGAAGGAGGTACACACACCAGCACAAGGGATCAGGATATCCCCAGTTTAGTGGAGGAGAGGACTGACTCCAATAGGAGATTGTGGCGCACAGAGCCGGTGCAGATCCGAACAGCCACAAACAACACTTTCGTAATAACGTCTCAGCGCAAAGTAGCGCTGAGCGCATAAACCAGGACTGAGGAGATCAGAATAAGTAGACAGAATGAACGCTTGCTAGCTAGCGGCTACTTAGCGACAGCAAGCGTCCAAAACCAGACAGACTGGAATGAGGCAGCCAAAGCGTTGCGGCGATGGCGTGCCTCACAAAGACAGGACAGGATAGTCAGAAAATAGCAGGATCGAGACAGATGAACGTAACACAGATAAATATACAATAAGTATGTTTTCCTAGCGTATTACAATTACAGCTATCAATGAAACTCTTTGTAAGGTCTGACTAACATATGTATATAACGGCAATGAACCGATATATGACATAAGCAGGAACGCTGACTAGGACTGGAGTAATACAGGGAACAGGACTCAGAAGGATTCGCTATCTCTTCGCAGAGATGAACGCAATCCACAAACAGGACCAGGAACAGGATAACTAGCTCAGCACGGGTGTTCACGGTACGCGCAAACTACCAAAACGTGCTGGAAACTGACTAACTGAACACAGGAAATAAACAGTTCGTGTACGTATATATCAGCGACACTGATATATCAACGTAACACAAATACAAGGAAAATAACAAAATGCGCAAGTATGCGTATATATTGGCGATGAACCAATATATGACACAAGACAAGCAAGTAGCAACTTCTAGAACAAGAGCAGAACTAGGAGGACTCGCTGACCCCTTCGCAGGAGTCAGCGCAGTCCACACGGACCAGGAACGAGGTGGGGCACGAGCAGAGTAACAGATACAATCTGAGACTATGATAGCCCATGAGGCATTGCAGGAAGCAGTTCTTTATACTGAGGTCATCCAATGGGAGCAGACCTGCAGATTCCCACACAAGTGAATGGTAATTAATCACAGGCTGATAGCAGGAAAAGGCAGACAATGATATGCAGCCTGCAGGAAAGGGACCGCCCCTCCACTGCAGCAGACAATGTTTGTTTACACAAAAGCATATTAAACTGTCATTAACTTCAGAGCGACTGCAGATGGAATCAGCAACTAGTTTAAGTGCAAACCAAACTATGCAAGCAAATGCATGTAATGACATTAGAACTGCTTGGTTTGCAATACCACTGCAGTCAGCAGTAAACGCTGCAGAAGCGATCATAACAGTACCCCCTCCCTTAAACGGGGCCTCTGGACGCCTATGAAAACTGACATATTTCTCCTGAACCACCCAAACCAAAAAATCAGAAGTGGGAAATCCAGCAAACTGATCTGACTGAAAATTCATGAAGGTCGGATCCGTCCGACAAAACCAAATTCCCGAATCAGTCTCACCAAAACTAGACCAATTGGAACCAGAACCTACCGAACCATGCCCGTCAGCACTACAAGCCCCAGTGTGACACCCATCAGAACCACGACTTCCAGAAAACAACCCCAAGAAACTCTCTGCGCGATACCCACCGCCTTCCAAGGACTGTCCAAAAACGCCAAAGCCTTTGCAATGCCCACCGGAACTGTCCCTACCAACACAAAACCCACCGTTGAACCAGTCCAAGGCACCAGGACAAGTTTCCTCAGAGATCTCCCAGAACACCTGGAAGCTCCAAAGAGATCCCCACAGGTCAGAACGCCCCTTAGGCTCACATGGAGAACCATCAAGAACCCCTATGGAACCCAGGGCAACTCCAGAGTCAGGGTCACAAGGACAAACATCAAGATCAGGGCTTTTAGGGACCAGAACCATCTCCGGGCATGCAGGCCAACCGGCAACATCAGAACATGTCTCCACTAGGGAAGCACGTGAGCACGCTAACACAGACACATCTGGGCAGTCTGGCATACGAAGCACATCTGGGCACACCGGCACAAGAGAAACCTCTGGGCATGTCAAGGAACTGCGAACCTCAAAGTCAGTCAAGACAGGACCGAAACCAGAACTGGGCAAAAAAAATTCATCATGACTAGACTTCATAGTTACTGGATTCTCACTAAAAACTGCAGGATCAGACTTAGATGTCGCTGATTCCAGCAGGGTTATTAACAAATCATGTTCAGGGGCATTTACAAGACAGGGCAAATCTTCTGATGTATGCACTGAACTAGACAGGGTTCCCATAGCTTCTTCTGGACTAGACAGAGACTCATCAAATACACTGGACTGGAGCTCATGAAGGGCTGCAAAACAAGTCAATATTGCAGCAATCCCCACTGAACTAGGCAAAACTGAGTAACTCACTGGACAGGAAGGGGGCTCTGGAACTTCTGCCACACCGGCCAGAGAACCAGAATTTTCCAGGATACAGGGCTGGGTTTCAGAAACACTCATTAACCCGGACTGAAATTCTGAGATTTCTATTATTTTTTCCAGCGAGTCAGAATTATCCATGTTACAGGGCAAGACTTTTCAGAGGACAGGGCTGGAGTTCCTCGGCTGTTACAACACCGGAGAGGGACTCAACAACATTGGTTAAATCAGACTGTGTACAGGGCAAGGTATCCAACACACTTGCTGACGAGGACAATATTTCAATGGCTTCTGCTTCGCTGGGCAGAAATTCATCAAGTTTTATTAGAGCAGACTGTAATTCCAAAACAGCTGCTAGACAAGTGAATATTACTGCAACACCAACTGAGGTAAGCAGTGCCTCAGACTGTTCTGCTAGAGGGTTTGAAGTATCCAAAGTACTGGGTGAAGCATAAGACTCTGTGACCACAGCTTCACTGGACAGGATCACCGAACAGTCCACACTGCAGGGCAAAACCATGGAAGCACCTGCTGGACAGCATAATGATTCTGTGACCTGAGTTTCATTGGAGAGATCTACTGCACAATTCATGGTACAGGGCAAGTTCACTGGAACATTTTCTGAACACGGTAATAATTCTGCGACTTCGGACTCACATAGCAGACGCTCTGGGTTATTCCTGAAACTAGAGTGAGGTGTAGAAACAGGAAGATCAAAACACAATGTTTGCCCATCTAAATCACCATTCAATTGTGAAATTGGAAAATTCAGATGCTGGGGTTCTGAGATTTCTGGACAGGATTGCTGGGACTCAGAAACTGATGTAGTGCATTTATTGGCATCTGCTGGATCAGACAGGAGTTGAACTTTATTAACACAGGTAATTTCTGCAGAAGTGTTTGCAGAGACAGGCAAGATTTTTCTGGTGTCTGTTTCACTGAACAAAGACTCATGAGTACTGGCTAGGCTGGACTCAGAAGTCAGCAGGACCTCTGGGTCCTCTGCTGAGAAATTTGTGCAGGGCAAGATTAAGGAAGTATCAGTAATTTCTGTCTTACTGGGAAGTAACACTGAGTTATCCATGGTACAGGGTGGAATTACAGGAACTTCAATTTCACACAAAAGGAGCTCTGAATCACTCGCTGAATCAGCCAAAGGTGCTGAAGCAGGCGAGTCCTCAGGAACTGAGGAAGTGGAACAATCTCCACTTGACAGTGTGTCTTCCCTGGTATCAACTGATTGAATCGCATAAAAATCGTCCAGAATCATTCTCCACACATCGATCAATGGAGCCACAAAGTCATACCCACACACACCAGTTTTTATTAGGTTATAGGCAGACTTAATGCATGCATTCAATACTAATTCACTTTTTGCACTGTAAAACTGACAAAATGAACTTGCATCTTTCTTCCATTCATAGACCAGAGCTTCCATCTCTCCTTTCTCAAATGGAGGATCCCATGCATATTTAACAGCTGAGCATTCCGGCTGATCATAGTTTGCAAATGTGTTAGTGGCAGAAACATACATTGGGTTATTTAGCAGGTGATTGGCCGATTTCTTATTCCTAAGGATCTCCAGTACCTGTAGCAAGTGTTGAACTGTAGTGTATGCAAATTTCCCTTGCTGCACGAATAAATTGATCTGTTCAATACTCTGTAATATATCTTCATAATCATATTCAGATAATTCATTTAAACAAGAACCTTTATTTTCCCTGGCTAGCAATGAAAGTTCATTAGTAGTTTCATAGGTCCATTTGACTCCCCTGAATGGTGACTGAATTTCATTATCTGCTAATGGTGGAGTCTCGATACAGATCTGATGCGCAGTCGCTAAGGGCAACGACTCCGCTGATTGTAACGCTTTTCTTTTGGAGCGTTTACGTTTGGCTTTAGACCCTGCTGCCTTAGCAGAAGAAAAGTTATCAGTAACACTTTCTGCTTGCTGCTCATTCTTGCAAGCAATTGAAGGAGCAGCTGATTGGCCTGCTGCCAGGAGTTCATTAAGAGGAAAAGGCAATGGATCTATGCGCAACCAATTGTGAATTACAAAAGCTATAAATTGCAAAGGACTTTGTCTAAACTGAGTGTGATCTAAGACATCGATTGCCCAATCAAAAAGTTTGCCCTTAAAAAGAGCACAAACGATCCAATCAGACCAGGTAGAAATTGCAGAAGCCCGAAAGTCGGGATTGGCCAGAACTTTAACCAATTCTGATATAAATTTGTCTGTAACTTCAGGACCAAGCTTTTCAAATTTTTTAAAGGAGCAGGACCCCTGACAAACAGTGTCATAATTTCTGGAAATTCCCCCCACAATAGGGATTGGTAATGGGGCTACCATAATGTTAAGCTTGGAGGTGTATTCTCCACAGTCAGCATACAACACATAAGCTGACGTGAAGGAGGTACACACACCAGCACAAGGGATCAGGATATCCCCAGTTTAGTGGAGGAGAGGACTGACTCCAATAGGAGATTGTGGCGCACAGAGCCGGTGCAGATCCGAACAGCCACAAACAACACTTTCGTAATAACGTCTCAGCGCAAAGTAGCGCTGAGCGCATAAACCAGGACTGAGGAGATCAGAATAAGTAGACAGAATGAACGCTTGCTAGCTAGCGGCTACTTAGCGACAGCAAGCGTCCAAAACCAGACAGACTGGAATGAGGCAGCCAATGCGTTGCGGCGATGGCGTGCCTCACAAAGACAGGACAGGATAGTCAGAAAATAGCAGGATCGAGACAGATGAACGTAACACAGATAAATATACAATAAGTAGGTTTTCCTAGCGTATTACAATTACAGCTATCAATGAAACTCTTTGTAAGGTCTGACTAACATATGTATATATCGGCAATGAACCGATATATGACATAAGCAGGAACGCTGACTAGGACTGGAGTAATACAGGGAACAGGACTCAGAAGGATTCGCTATCTCTTCGCAGAGATGAACGCAATCCACAAACAGGACCAGGAACAGGATAACTAGCTCAGCACGGGTGTTCACGGTACGCGCAAACTACCAAAACGTGCTGGAAGGCTGACTAACTGAACACAGGAAATAAACAGTTCGTGTACGTATATATCAGCGACACTGATATATCAACGTAACACAAATACAAGGAAAATAACAAAATGCGCAAGTATGCGTATATATTGGCGATGAACCAATATATGACACAAGACAAGCAAGTAGCAACTTCTAGAACAAGAGCAGAACTAGGAGGACTCGCTGACCCCTTCGCAGGAGTCAGCGCAGTCCACACGGACCAGGAACGAGGTGGGGCACGAGCAGAGTAACAGATACAATCTGAGACTATGATAGCCCATGAAGCATTGCAGGAAGCAGTTCTTTATACTGAGGTCATCCAATGGGAGCAGACCTGCAGATTCCCACACAAGTGAATGGTAATTAATCACAGGCTGATAGCAGGAAAAGGCAGACAATGATATGCAGCCTGCAGGAAAGGGACCGCCCCTCCACTGCAGCAGACAATGTTTGTTTACACAAAAGCATATTAAACTGTCATTAACTTCAGAGCGACTGCAGATGGAATCAGCAACTAGTTTAAGTGCAAACCAAACTATGCAAGCAAATGCATGTAATGACATTAGAACTGCTTGGTTTGCAATACCACTGCAGTCAGCAGTAAACGCTGCAGAAGCGATCATAACACATCTTCATACATGACAATGTACCATCTCATGCTGCAAGGATTACCTTTGTGTCATTGGCTGCTATTGGCATAAAAGGAGAGGAACTCATGGTGCGGCCCCCATCCTCCCCTGACCTCAATCCTACTGAAATCCTTTGGAGTATCCTCAAGCAAAAGATTTATAATGGTGGGAGGCAGTTTACATCCAAACAGTTGGCTCTGGGAGGCTATTCTGATATCCTGCGAAGAAATTCAAGCAGAAACTCTCCAAAAACTCACACATTCAATGGATGCAACAATTGTGAAGTTACCATCAAATAAGGGGTTCTATGTTCATATGTAACTGGCCCTGTTAAGATGTTTTTGATTGAAATAGCTTTTTATTCCAGTAAATATGACCTCCTAATGCTGCAAATTCAACAAATGACCGTTTTCAGTTTTTTACGACCTATAAAATGTTTTGAAACTCTGTTGTGTGTAATAATTTGGAACAGTGCAGTTTTAGTTTTTTTATTTTTGAAAAACATACAGTTATCATTAGGAGGTTTGTTCAGTTACATTTGAATTATACTCTAATGGTTGATGGCTGAAAATGATGCTGACTGCCACTTTCATCAACTAATCAGGAAATCAGAGAAAAATATATTTTGCATAATAATTTTGAACGCGGTGTAAGGGAGTAAAGCCTGTAGTAATCGTAGAATCCTTTAAGTTTGCCATACACTATTCAATATTTACTCCGATTCAACACTCAAATGTCAAATTGGGCAAATATTGTGTAAACCACTGGAGCACATTAACGCCGCAAATGACCCCGCTATCGCCCCAGGGGCGACATTCACTGATCAGGGATGGCGGGTCATTAGCCGGGTTGCGCAATGCACATGATAGATCAATCATTATATTGGTCATCGGACAATTGGCGTCATATTGGCGCCATGGTCGATTATTGTATGGCCAGGTTTATATTGTGAGCTAACTAGGGCATGGCTCTCTCCCGTTTGTTTCTTGTAAGTTTCTGAACTTTCTACAGTTACAATCAGGCCTTGTCAATGTGATGCTAATATCTGCAAGTGGATGCAAATTTTAAGCAAATGTACGCAGTTCAAAAATGGATCAATCAAACGCTGCAACAGCTGCATCTGATTGCTTCATTTTCAAGCTGGATAAAATTAGTGAAAAATTTGCATAATCGCAGTATAATTTGCATCTTATTGATTATCCTAAGTCACAATATATGAAATCAGATTATAATTATGTATTTATATAGCACTGGTATCTTCTGCAGCACATTACAGAGTACATAGTCATGTCACTGACTGTCCTCAGAGGAGCTCACACTCTAATCCTGCCATAATCATAGTCTAATGTCCTACCATATTATTATTATGTATTTATATAGCACTGACATCTTCTGCAGCACATTACAGAGTACATAGTCATATCACTGACTGTCCTCAGAGGAGCTCACAGTCTAATCCTACCATAGTCATAGTCTAATGTCCTACCATATTATTATTATTATGTATGTATATAGCACTGACATCTTCTGCAGCACATTACAGAGTATATAGTCATGTTGCTGACTGTCCTCAAAGGAGCTCACAATCTAATCCTACCATAGTCATAGTCTAATGTCCCACCATATTATTATTATGTATTTATATAGCACTGACATCTTCTGCAGCACTTTACAGAGTACATAGTCATGTCACTGACTGTCCTCAGAGGAGCTCACCATCTAATCTCTACCATAGTCATAGTCTAATTTTCTACCATATTATTAATATGTATTTATATAGCACTGACATCTCCTGCAGCACATTACAGGGTACATAGTCATGTCACTGACTGTCCTCAGAGGAAGTCACAATCTAATCCTACCATAGTCATAGTCTAATGTCCTACCATATTATTATTATGTATGTATATAGCACTGACATCTTCTGCAGCACTTTACAGAGTACATAGTCATGTCACTGACTGTCCTCAGAGGAGCTCACACTCTAATCCTACCATAGTCATAGTCTAATGCCCTACCATATTATTATTATGTATTTATATAGCAGTGACATCTCCTGCAGCACATTACAGAGTACATAGTCATGTCACTGACTGTCCTCAGAGGAGCTCACAATCTAATCCTACCATAGTCATAGTGTAATGTTCTACCATATTATTATTATGTATTTATATAGCACTGACATCTTCTGCAGCACTTTACAGAGTATATAGTCATGTCACTGACTGTCCTCAGAGGATCTCACAATCTAATCCTACCATAGTCATAGTGTAATGTTCTACCATATTATTATTATGTATTTATATAGCACTGACATCTTCTGCAGCACATTACAGAGTACATAGTCATGTCACTGCACTGACTGTCCTCAGAGGAGCTCACACTCTAATCCTACCATAGTCATAGTGTAATGTCCTACCATATTATTATTATGTATTTATATAGCACTGACATTCTGCAGCACTTTACAGAGTACATAGTCATGTCACTGACTGTCCTCAGAGGATCTCACAATCTAATCCTACCATAGTCATAGTCTAATGTCCTACCATATTATTATTATGTATTTATATAGCACTGACATCTCCTGCAGCACATTACAGAGTACATAGTCATGTCACTGACTGTCCTCAGAGGAGCTCACAATCTAATCCTACCATAGTCATAGTATAATGTCCCACCATATTATTATTATGTATTTATATAGCACTGACATCTTCTGCAGCACTTTACAGAGTACATAGTCATGTCACTGACTGTCCTCAGAGGAGCTCACCATCTAATCTCTACGATAGTCATAGTCTAATGTCCTACCATATTATTATTATGTATTTATATAGCACTGACATCTCCTGCAGCACATTACAGAGTACATAGTCATGTCACTGACTGTCCTCAGAGGAGGTCACAATCTAATCCTACCATAGCCATAGTCTAATGTCCTACCATATTATTATTATGTACTAGCTGATTGCCCGGCGTTGCCCGGGTATGTATTTGGCTGGTGTTGACTCTACATAATTTTTCTAGCCCTAACACACAATTACTCACTGACCAAGTTTGTGAGCTTTGCGGTCTTTGGTATCAATAATTTGCATTGAAATGAAAAAATCTGATTGGCTGTTTGTGGCTCCACACCCTTTTCTGAATTTGAACCCTAGTCACCCAATAACCAACTGTACCAGGTTTGAGGCCTGTGCCATTAACAGTGCAAGAATGGCAGCAATTAAATAATTCCCATTGAAAAGCAATAGGTGAAGTTTGATACACTTTGGTAGGCTCCACCCACTTTTCTGAATATTAATTCCAGTCACCCAGTGACCAACTGTGCAAAGTTTAAAAACCCTGCCATTAACAGTGTAAGAATGGCTGCAGTTTACATTTTCCCAGTGAAATTTCTATTTGTCTCCACCCATTGATGACCCGGCATTACCCGTGTATGTATTTGGCTGGGGTTAGCTCCGCCCACTTTCTAACCCTAACGGACAAACACTCAATGACCAAGTTTGTGAGCTTTGGGGTCCTTGGCATCAATAATTTGTATATTCCAATAGAAATTAAACAAATCAGATTGGCTGTTTGTGGCTTCACCCCCTCTCCAGCATTTGAACCCCAGTCACCCAATGACCAACTGTAGCAGGTTTGAGGCATCTGCTATTAACAGTGGAAAAATGGCAGCAATTGAAATTATCCACTTGAAAATCAACAGGTGAATTTTGATTGGCTATTATAGGCTCCACCCACTTCCCTGAATATTAATCTGAGTCACTCAGTAACCATCTGGGCAAAATTTGGGAACCCTGCCATAAACAGTGTAAGAAGGGCTGCAGTTTACACTTTCCCAGTGAAATTTGTTTTTGGCTCTGCGCACTTTTTGTAACCTGGACATACAGTCACTCAATGACCAAGTTTGTGAGCTTTGGGGTCCTTGGCATCAATAATTTGTATTTTCCCATGAAATGAAACAAATCTGATTCACTGTTTGTGGCTCTGTCCCCTTTTCTGAATTTGATCCCCAGTGACCCAATGACCAACTGTACCAGGTCTGAGGCTTGTGCCATTAACAGTGCAAGAATGGCAGCAATTGTAATATTCTCCTTGAAAAGCGACATGTGATTTTTGATTGGCATTTTTAGGTTCCACCCACTTTTCTGAACATTAATCCCAGTCACCCAGTAACCAGCTATGCTAAGTTTGAGAACCCTGCCATTAACAGTGAAGAAGGGCTGCAGTTTACAATTTCCCAGAAAAATCAGTTTTAACTCCACTCACTTTTTGTAACCTGGACACACAGTCACTACACAATGACCAAGTTTGTGAGCTTTTGGGTTCCTGGCATCACAATTGTGGTAATGGAAGCAGTTTATCCAGCAAAGAAATCTGGCAGTTTTTGGCTCCGCCCCTTTACTGAATTTGAACCCCAAACACTTAACGACCGACTGTAGAAGGTTTGAGGCCTCTGCCATTAACAGTGTAAGAATGGCTGCAGTTGCAATATTCCCCTTGAAAATCAAAAGGTGAATTTTGATTGGCTGCTGTAGGCTCCACCCACTTTCCTGAATATTAGTCCCCGTCACCCAGTGGCCAACTGTGTCACGTTTGAGAACCCTGCCAATAACAGAATGGCTGAAATCAATCTAACAAATCAGATTGGCTGTTTGTGGCTCTACCCCTTTAGTGAATTTGGACCCCAGTCACCCAATGACTGACTGTATCAGGTTTGAGGCCTCTGCCATCAACAGTGTAAGAATGGTAGCAATGTGAATAGTCCCCTTGAAAATCAATAGGTAAATTTTGATTGGCTGTTTTAGGCTCCACCCACATTTCTGAATATTCATCCCAGTCTCCCAGTGGCCAATTGTGTAAAGTTTGGGAACCCTGCCATGTTAAAAATTTAGTTGTTGGCACCGCCCACTTTTTCTAACCTTGACATACAGTCACTCAATTATCAAGTTTATCAGCTTTGGGGTCCTTGGTATCAATACTTTGTATATTCCCATTGAAAAATAAACAAATCTTATTGGCTGTTTGTGGCTCCGCCACCTTTCTGAGTTTGGGCCCTAGTCACCCAGTGACTGACTGTACCAGGTTTGATGCATCTGCCTTTAACAGTATAAGGGCCTGTACACACTGCTGCGCTTTTAAAATCGCATGCGATTTTTAAATCGCAAGCCTTTATGAGAATAGGAAAAGCGCATCGCACCAGTGTGTACAGGTCTCCACGATTTTCATTATTTTTCAAAAGACCTTGCGATTAAAAAGCGAATGCGATTTGAAAAGCGCAGCGCAAGAGCAGCAGTGTGTACAGGCCCTAAGAGAATGGTAGCAGCTTAAACATTCCCTTTGAAAATTGAAAGGAGAATTTTTATTGGCTGTTGTAGGCTCCACCCACCTTCCAAAATCTTAATCTCAGTTACCCAATGACCAACTGTGCAAAGTTTGAGAACCCTGCCATTAACGATGTAAGAATGGCTGCAGTTTATATTTTCCCAGTAAAAGCTGTTTTTGGCTCCGCCTACTTTTTGTGACCTTGACACACAGTCACTCAATGACCACATTTGGGAGCTTTCAGGTTCCTGGCATCAAAAATGTGTGATTGGAAGCAGTTTATCCACCAAGGAAGTCTGATTGGCTGTATGTGGCCCCACCCCTTTAGTGAATTTGGACCCCAGTCACCCAATGACCGACTGTAGCAAGTTTGAAGCCTCTGCCATTAACAGTGTAAGAATGGCAGCAGTTTAAATATTCCCCTTGAAAATCAATAAGTGAATTTTGATTGGCTGTTGTAAGCTCCACCCATTTTCTTGAATCTTAATCGCATTCACCCAGTGACCAACTGTGGCAAGTGTGAGAACCCTGCGATAAACATTCTAAGAATGGCTGCAGTTTACATTTTCCCATTTAAAATGAACGGCTGAAATGTGATTGGCTGTTTTATGCTCCGCCCACTTTTCCTGGATTTGTAACCTCGGTCACCAAGTGACCACCTGTGCCAAGTGTGGGGACTGTGGCTTGATTACTGTGAGAATGGCAGTCTTTTACATTTTTTCCATTGACTTGAATGGGTGAAATCTGATTTGCTGTTTGTAGCTCCGCCCAGGTGTGCAGGGGGGCCGCGAGACCCCCAGAACCTATCATCCCAGGTAGTAAGGGATCTGTGTACCAAGTTTCGTTCAAATCGGTCAAGCCGTTTTCGAGTGATCGCGGCACATACATACACACACACATACATACATACACACACACACACACACACATACATCCGATTTTATGTATATAGATTTATATATAGCACTGACATCTCCTGCAGCACATTACAGAGTACATAGTCATGTCACTGACTGTCCTCAGAGGAGCTCACACTCTAATCCTACCATAATAATAATATGGTAGGACATTAGACTAGGACTATGGTAGGATTAGAGTGTTAGCTCCTCTGAGGACAGTCAGTGACATGACTATGTACTCTGTACAGTGCTGCAGAAGATGTCAGTGCTATATAAATACATAATAATAATATGGTAGGACATTACACTATGACTATGTATTTATATAGCACTGACATCTTCTGCAGCACATTACAGAGTACATAGTCATGTCACTGACTGTCCTCAGAGGGGCTAACAATCTAGTCCTGCCATAGTCCTAGTCTAATGTCCTACCATATTATTATTATGTATTTATATAGCACTGACATCTTCTGCAGCACATTACAGAGTACATAGTCATGTCACTGACTGTCCCCAGAGGAGCTCACACTCTAATCCTACCATAGTCATAGTCTAATGTCCTACCATATTATTATTATGTATTTATACAGCACTGACATCTTCTGCAGCACTTTACAGAGTACATAGTCATGTCACTGACTGTCCTCAGAGGAGCTCACACTCTATTCCTACCATAGTCATAGTCTAATGTCCTACCATATTATTATTATGTATTTATATAGCACTGGCATCTTCTGCAGCACTGTACAGAGTACATAGTCATGTCACTGACTGTCCTCAGAGGAGCTAACACTCTAATCCTACCATAGCCATAGTCTAATGTCCTACCATATTATTATTATGCATTTATATAGCACTGACATCTTCTGCAGCACATTACAGAGTATATAGTCATGTCACTGACTGTCCTCAGAGGAGCTCACAATCTAATCCTGCCATAGTCATAGTCTAATGTCCTACCATATTATTATTATGTATTTATATAGCACTGACCTCTTCTGCAGCACATTACAGAGTACATAGTCATGTCACTGACTGTCCTCAGAGGAGCTCACACTCTAATCCTACCATAGTCATAGTCTAATGTCCTACCATATTATTATTATGTATTTATATAGCACTGACCTCTTCTGCAGCACATTACAGAGTACATAGTCATGTCACTGACTGTCCTCAGAGGAGCTCACAATCTAATCCTGCCATAGTCATAGTCTAATGTCCTACCATATTATTATTATGTATTTATATAGCACTGACCTCTTCTGCAGCACATTACAGAGTACATAGTCATGTCACTGACTGTCCTCAGAGGAGCTCACACTCTAATCCTACCATAGTTATAGTATAATGTCCTACCATATTATTATTATGTATTTATATAGCACTGACATCTCCTGCAGCACATTACAGAGTAGTGTCATGCTGGAAGCACTTGTTATGTGGGGAAAGGAAGTCATGGTGGCTGTGACTGTATGATTGGGGAAATGATTTGGACAACACCATGGAAGTGTCACTGTGGGCCTCATGATTGGCAGTTATACCCCTGTTTACAGCCTTGTCAATCAAAACTGCCTTATTACATTTTGGGCGGGACTAGTGAACATCTTTGAATTGGTTGTTCTTCTCCAGGCGACAGGTAACCCAGAGACCAATGAGGATGACGCAGCGGTGAGCAGAGGAAGATTTCCTGGTGGGGTGGGGTGAGTAGGATGTTTCTACCAAGTTTGGCTCATTGGGGGAAGAGAAAGTTCCACTTGCTATATCAGAAGGTGCCGTTACACTTTAAGTTTACCATTCGCCACCTATTCTCCACTGAGAGAGTTAACGCAGAGATCGCTGCCGCCATCCGTTCTTGCAGCTCTCTTAGAAATCTGACTCATAATACAAATTGAATCAAAGTGAGTATAACTTGAATGGCAAAACCCACCCAGCAAGCTTCCCGACTGCCGACAATGGCAGCACAGAGCGTCAATGAAAAACGCACATTGTATTTTCCTGCATCTCGCGGAACGCCGCATCTGACCTGCGGCTTCGCTTTGTGGAATATAAAATGGAAAAGTGAGGCCTTCAGCCCGGGTGTAATTGCAAAGACGAAATTAATCACTTAATTTAGTTAAAAGGGAAATTCTGACGCTTTTTATGACGGGAAGGGAGCTGCTTGACAACGTCTCAAAAACTCCGACAACTTTTTGTTGCAACTTTATTTGTCGGTGACGGGATCGGCGCTCGCGGGAAGGAGACGGGCAGGAGATTTCTGCAAACCTTGATGAAAACACGTTGCATAAATAGCAGCTAATTAAGAACATGTTAATCACCTTATGCAAATGGCGTCATTTTAATGTCAGCCGTTCTCACTGGGCACTGATGAAGAAATTGCCCAATTAGGCCCCCTGTTTGAGGGTAAATTGTATGCATTTCCTGGAAAATGAAAAACTCTATCCCATGATTCCAATATTAACCATTTATCGCTCAGAGCTCTGTGAATAAAAGCTACGAGTGCTAAGATGTTAACATTGTCGCATAATATGACAAGCTTGTGTCTGTAGTTTAACCCTGTAAATGTCTGTGAGTGGATAGGCTGCATTCTCAGGAATGTCACTGGTCTCTAGTGAATGGATAGGCTGCATTCTCAGTGATGTCACTGGTCTCTAGTGAATGGATAGGCTGCATTCTCAGTGATGTCTCTGGTCTCTAGTGAATGGATAGGCTGCATTCTCAGTGATGTCACTGGCCTCTAGTGAATGTATAGGCTGCATTCTCAGTGATGTCACTGGTCTCTAGTGAATGGATAGGCTGCATCCTCAGTGATGTCACTGGTCTCTAGTGAATGGATAGGCTGCATTCTCAGTGATGTCACTGGTCTCTAGTGAATGGATAGGATGCATTCTTAGTGATGTCACTGGTCTCTAGTGAATGGAAAGGCTGCATTCTCAGTGATGTCACTGGTCTGTAGTGAATGGATAGGCTGTATTCTCAGTGATGTCACTGGTCTCTAGTGAATGAATAGGCTGCATTCTCAGTGTTGTCACTGGTCTCTAGTGAATGGATAGGCTGCATTCTCAGTGATGTCACTGGTGTCTAGTGAATGGATAGGCTGCATTCTCAGTGTTGTCACTGGTCTCTAGTGAATGGATAGGCTGCATTCTCAGTGATGTCACTGGTGTCTAGTGAATGGATAGGCTGCATTCTCAGTGATGTCACTGGTCTCTAGTGAATGGATAGGCTGCATTCTCAGTGATGTCACTGGTCTCTAGTGAGAGGATAGGCTGCATTCTCAGTGATGTCACCGGTCTCTAGTGAATGGATAGGCTGCATCCTCAGTGATGTCACTGGTCTCTAGTGAATGTATAGGCTGCACTCTCAGTGATGTCACTAAAATATATAATAATGACCTTTGATAATAAAGATGATATTGTGATGGCTGCGTATACAGTAATAAAACATTGCTATAATATTTGCTTCTTCGCATCTTCTCCGCTATTGGAGCCATTGGGGCATTGGCTCAAGTTGCCAGCCTGACTTCTTCTGTCACATGGTTTGCAGGAGGGGGGTGGTAACAATTTATTATCATATGTAAGCATTCAGATTTGAACTGGCATCAGTTGTTTATCTAAGAAGATATAACATTAGCAGTTTGCGCTCATTCGGCCGCGCTGGGTCAGGATTTGCAGCATATCCCGGGGCAGGTATGTTCAGCGTTGGAAAAATGGAGGGTATTTTTTCCCCTTATTTTTTACAATAAAGCTGCATGTTTTCACCTTCCCACACACATACGAACATAAAACATCTTAATGGCATTTCCGTAAGCCCCGTACACAAGCGCTCGCTGCAAGTCCGAGACCTCAAACAAGTTAAAAACACATCATATATAGTAATATTTAAACTGGAAGGGCTTCAAAGGCTCCAGTAAAAGTAATATATGAATATCAGGCCATTTCCCATACATCTGTTTGCTGTTACATCCAGTGCTTTTTCAATAAATACAAGGTTAGCGTCCTGTACAGAACTATTGAGTGTGTTCCGTTGACGTTAGCGGAGTGCTGTATCCTCATCGCTTACGGCCTTTCCTGTTCTTTTGCAACCATCGTTTGTCATTTTCCAAAAACCTGAAGTTTAGGACCCGGGTTAAGCTTTAAAACATACACAGCATAAAAAAATCTCAATCTTTGGATTAGACTTAATTTAATCAGCCGAACTCAAAACCGCTGATTTTTTTTTTCTTGTTACGTGTGTTTATTTATTCGGGGGGTTCCGGGGGAAAGGGGGGGGGGGGGTGGAAGTTGGTTGACATCACCTCATTAATGCTGCGTACACATCGCCAAACTCTATGACTTCCAGAGGAAGCCATATAATACTTTGAAAACTTTAACTAATGAGTATTTTAATCCTTTGTTGAATATGCTGCAAACTTTGTGACCGAACGTAATTAGTTTTGTTGCTGTACGAGTACAAACAAGCGTTTGGGGAATGAATTAAGAGGGGGAAGTGGGAGGCGGACACGCTGTTCCTATGGTAATTAGTCCTGTCCGCCACGTAGGTTTCGCTTTGACGACAACATTAAACGATCGCAGTGGCCCCAAACAAAAAGAATGTCATAGTACACGTGTCAAGTCAATGAACAACTTACGTGGATCTATTCACAATTTGCTGAGCGTGGCGTTTATCCACCTTCCTTCACCTTCAACATTTTGCTTTGGAAATGTCACCCCTTTTATAAAACATATTTGCCACCATGAATGCCAACAAGATTCTTTGTCCCATCCTCTTCCAATACTAGTGTTACCACCACCCCCACCAAAACACACTTTTTCAAATGTCGAATGTGATACAAAATAGTATGGTCACTAACTGTTGTGTACTTTATGTTTTGGTTTTTTTTTTTGTTTTTTACCAATGGTATGACAAGTTTGTAATAAAAAAAACAATTCCACCCCCGAGGAAGCCCCGAGAGGCAGGGCGAAACACATCAGCGGGCTGGCTCTCATCCCTGAAGTGTGCACACACCAGTCCGCTGCGAATGCCTCTGTTGACAAGCTACATGCATTACCATCTCAGGGATAGCGTAACACCAGCTCATGCAAACCTATTGGAAGTATGAGTCAGGTTATTATTATGTCGATCTGAATACTGCAGATGCACGTGTCATCGTTCATCGGCTATAATTCAGCCAAACAGCCTATTTATTTGGCTTTGCAATTGCCAGTAAATGAACAATTATATAATTGTGTGAAAGTCTACAAGTCTTTTGTTTTAAACTGCTACTTCTTTGGGGTCCTGAAGATAATGAATGTGGAAGAGTTAAGGTGACCATACATTTATCGAATCAGCAGTTAGTGGTTGGTTGTGGAACCTCAAGACATGTGAAATTAGTACTATTGAATCTTCCTGTACAAGTTATGGTTCCCATACACGGTACAATTTTTTCATTTTTTTTTAGATTATATAATTTAGTTCAAATAGTCCATTAGATCGAATATAAAGATTTTTCTAACATGTCTGATTGGATTTTATTTGTAATCCACGAAGGACCGGCACCACACAAGGTAAGTATAGCTCTTTAGGATTTTATTAATGCAGGCATGACAACAACAACAAACAGTTGTTTCGGCCTCCTCTGGCCTTTCTCAAGTTGTAAACTGGTCATTAACAGCATCACATATCAAACACACACATTTATAAGAGAGATCCACCCCTCAGGTGAAGCCCCTGACCAATCATAGGAGGCAAACAATGGAGGACCTGATGGGAGACTGTAACGTCCACAAGAGGACCAACAGAAACTGCACATTTCAAAAAGAAAAACTCACCAATCAGGTATGCAAGAGGAGACCCCGCTGTCAGCAGCCAGTGCGAGGGCAAACGAGCGTGTCATAGCCGCATATCCGCCGCCTCCTATACACGGAAGCAAGCGTTCTGGCCTCAAAGTCATGTGAGAAAGTCACATGACTTGGTCAGCTGATAACCAAACAGCCAATCTTATGCGCCCCAGCCGTCACCCAGCGCGGAAACAGCCCACGCATCATCACAGTAGGTGGTGCTGAAGCGGCCAGGATATTGTCATAGCAACATAGTCAACATATACAGACACAGACCGCAGCACTCACCATACTGCTGCGTGGTTAAAGGGGAACTCCGCTTGCTCTCCAAATGCGTCCTTTATTGGTCTGTAAAATAAAAACAAAATCAATTAAAACCACAAAGTGCCAATACTATACTACACAATTAAACATATACAGAAATCAAGTCACCACCATCCTAAATACAGAATCCCAAATCTAGCTCGCGATTGAGCCCTGCCCTGCCCATAGCATCCATACGCCTAATCCATCCTGCCTCCATACGTAGAAGTTCTTTGGTTCTGTCCCCTCCCCTCCAATTGGGGGGAACCCCATCTATGGCCATCACCCTAAGTTGGGAAACATTATGTCCGCAGGATTTAAAATGTTCAGCCACTGCCTGTCCCACCGTGCCATTTCTAATGGCTGATTTGTGCGCAGAAATCCTCACCTTGAGACACTGTGTAGTCATACCAATGTAGACAAAGCTACATGGACATTTAAGAAGATATACTACATAGTTAGAATCACATGTATAGTGTCCCTTGATATGGTACACAGTACCCAAGGTGGGATGCACAAAAGTGTTACCGCGTATGACACTATTGCACATGTGGCAGGACAGGCAGGGGAACATCCCAGTTCTCTTCTGAGCCTGAATATGTGGTGTCGATCTAATCCGTAATTTGTCTCTAACATGTCTGATTGGATTTTATTGAAAAAAATGGGATAATCGTTCAGTTTTCTTGATCGAAAATAAAAGATTATTTTTGATTCGATCGTATTGGTCAAATAAACAGGAAAATCAAACATTTTTATTGTATCGTGTATGGACACCATCAGGGATACATCCTGTTTTTTGCCGCAGTGTATATTGCTTGATGTGTTTGCTAATTTGTATGGCGCTCGTTGCGATAACACAAGCCATATGAAACAGCGCTATCATCTAATCTAATTTGTATTATTTTTGTAATGGTAGCATAACACTGTCAGTACAAAGCAATCATCACACAATAAATCAGACATATCTGGGGACCTTATGTATTGTATTACCATTGAATGAAAAAGTTCATTATTAGAAAAAGATGATACTCATAAAACTAGGTTCAACTGGGGAGGGGGGGGGGGGTTAGGTCTAGTTCGGTGGTATGCTGTTCTCTTGGACACTCCCTGTAGGGGTTTCTCCATCACTATTACTGACTAGCATGTGTGAGTTTGAGGGGTGCACAAAGTAGTGATGATGGAGAATGTAAAGTACCGTATATTCCAGCGTACAGACGACCCCCCAACTTTTCCAGTTAAAATATAGAGTTTGGGATATACTTGCCTTATAAGACTACCCCTCTTCCAACGCACACCAAATACAAATTATCATATACTGGTGCTATGTATGAACAGATACTGGTGCTGTACTGTATGTGGTACCCAGTATATAACAGTATACAGGCGATTGACTGGTTGGATTGGTCAGCTCTCCTTGTTTATCACAGCGGTATGGAGGAATAGATCGCGCTGTGCCCATAAAACACGCCTCTTTCACCCGTCTGGCCCCGCCCTTGTATCCTAGTTACCTCCTTCTCCGCCTCTCAGATCTTACACATGTGCGCCACTTCACTACAGTCCTCAGCAGTGAGATCTGAGAGGCGGTAAATAGGATACAAGGGCGGGGCCTGACGGGTAGAAGAGGCGTGTTTTATGGTCACAGCGCAATCTCTTTCTTCCATACCCCGGGCGTCCCAAACCTTGCAGTGTGAGTGGGGAGCTCCCCCACAGCATATGCAGTGACCGCTGAATCTCCAGCACCCAGTGATTAAACATCAGCATGTCGCGTATAAGCATCATGTATCACCCGACATCAAAGACACCCAGCGTATAACATGACTCCTGACTTTTCAGTCTTATACGCCAGAATATACAGTAGTTATTATTATTACCATTAATGATTAATATAGTTAGGGATATAATGTGCAGACTATCAGCAGTGCTGCTCAGTGCTGGTGTAATATGCTGCACTTGCAAATCAGTAAGTGGGAAAAAAAGACATTATAAACTTGAAACAGGAGGAGTAATGAACGGCTTGGCTTTCGTGCTGAATCTCTGCCTCTAATAAAATCAGAATCTGTGATCCGATGCAGATCCAATGTTCTGAGCATTAAACAATACTGAGCAATACTGAAGTGAACCTGAACCACTCTGTCCACCGATGTCCCCACGTGAAAGTCGGCACCTTCAGGACTCTTTAAGAAGGCGTTGGAAGTGCTTGTGTCCCCAAGTACTTCCCAATATGAACAGCTCTATGCAGGTGAAACTCGATAAATTAGAATATTATGCAAATGTTCATTTATTTCAGTAATTCAACTTACAGGGACTCCGAGCAGTGCAGAAACTATGGAAAGATGCATATTATTTTAAAGCTCTCTTTCTCCTCTTTCCAATGATATATAAAGCGCCGCCCTACGCCTTTTGCCGCGGCCATTTCGATCGCGAAAATAGAGAAAACTAAAAGGCGTAGGACGACGATTTAGATGTCGTCAGAAAGAGGAGAAAGACAGCTTTAAAATAATATCCATCTTTCCATAGTTACATTGTATTACACAGGGCGACTTTTTCTCAAAGTCAGCAGCTCCATTCAGCAGAAAAAGTCACCCTGTGTAATACAAGGGCAATTTCAATCACGAAAATAGCGAAAACTAAAAGACGTAGGGCGGCGTTTTATATATCATTGGAAAGAGGAGAAAGAGAGGTTTAAATGATATACATCTTTCCATAGTTTCTGCACTGCTCGGTGTCCCTTTAAGGTGACACTAATATATGAAATAGGCTCATTACATGCAAAGCGAGATATTTCAGGCCTTTATTTGTTATAATTTTGATGATTATGGCTCACAGCTTAATTAAGGGAACCCCAAAATCTCAGCCCATTATTATATTGTGAAAATGTTCAATATTCTCGGCTCAAAGTGTCAGGCTCTAATCAGCTAATTCACCCAAAACATCTGCAAAGAGTTTCTGTTTCATATATTAGTTTCACCTTTTAAGTTGAATGAATGAAATAAATGGACATTTGCAGGATATTCTAATTCTTGGAGTGTCACCTGTATTGGGTGTGTGTGATTGCGCAGTATGGATCCGCTCGTATACGGGAGTACTGGGTGTGTGTGATTGCGCAATATGGATCCGCTCGTATACGGGAGTACTGGGTGTGTGTGATTGCGCAGTATGGATCCGCTCGTATACGGGAGTACTGTGTGTGTGTGATTGCGCAATATGGATCCGCTCGTATACGGGAGTACTGGGTGTGTGTGATTGCGCAGTATGGATCCGCTCGTATACGGGAGTACTGGGTGTCTGTGATTGCGCATTATGGATCCGCTCGTATACGGGAGTACTGGGTGTGTGTGATTGCGCAGTATGGATCCGCTCGTATACGGGAGTACTGGGTGTGTGTGATTGCGCAGTATGGATCCGCTCGTATACGGGAGTACTGGGTGTGTGTGATTGCGCAGTATGGATCCGCTCGTATACGGGAGTACTGGGTGTGTGTGATTGCGCAGTATGGATCCGCTCGTATACGGGAGTACTGGGTGTGTGTGATTGCGCAGTATGGATCCGCTCGTATACGGGAGTACTGGGTGTCTGTGATTGCGCAGTATGGATCCGCTCGTATACGGGAGTACTGGGTGTGTGTGATTGCGCAATATGGATCCGCTCGTATACGGGAGTACTGGGTGTGTGTGATTGCGCAGTATGGATCCGCTCGTATACGGGAGTACTGTGTGTGTGTGATTGCGCAATATGGATCCGCTCATATACGGGAGTACTGGGTGTCTGTGATTGCGCAGTATGGATCCGCTCGTATACGGGAGTACTGGGTGTGTGTGATTGCGCAGTATGGATCCGCTCGTATACGGGAGTACTGGGTGTGTGTGATTGCGCAGTATGGATCCGCTCGTATACGGGAGTACTGGGTGTCTGTGATTGCGCAGTATGGATCCGCTCGTATACGGGAGTACTGGGTGTGTGTGATTGCGCAGTATGGATCCGCTCGTATACGGGAGTACTGGGTGTGTGTGATTGTGCAGTATGGATCCGCTCGTATACGGGAGTACTGGGTGTCTGTGATTGCGCAGTATGGATCCGCTCGTATACGGGAGTACTGGGTGTGTGTGATTGCGCAGTATGGATCCGCTCGTATACGGGAGTACTGTGTGTGTGTGATTGCGCAATATGGATCCGCTCGTATACGGGAGTACTGGGTGTCTGTGATTGCGCAGTATGGATCCGCTCGTATACGGGAGTACTGGGTGTGTGTGATTGCGCAGTATGGATCCGCTCGTATACGGGAGTACTGGGTGTGTGTGATTGCGCAGTATGGATCCGCTCGTATACGGGAGTACTGGGTGTCTGTGATTGCGCAGTATGGATCCGCTCGTATACGGGAGTACTGGGTGTCTGTGATTGCGCAGTATGGATCCGCTCGTATACGGGAGTACTGGGTGTGTGTGATTGCGCAGTATGGATCCGCTCGTATACGGGAGTACTGGGTGTCTGTGATTGCGCAGTATGGATCCGCTCGTATACGGGAGTACTGTGTGTGTGTGATTGCGCAATATGGATCCGCTCGTATACGGGAGTACTGGGTGTGTGTGATTGCGCAGTATGGATCCGCTCGTATACGGGAGTACTGTGTGTGTGTGATTGCGCAATATGGATCCGCTCGTATACGGGAGTACTGGGTGTGTGTGATTGCGCAGTATGGATCCGCTCGTATACGGGAGTACTGGGTGTCTGTGATTGCGCAGTATGGATCCGCTCGTATACGGGAGTACTGGGTGTGTGTGATTGCGCAGTATGGATCCGCTCGTATACGGGAGTACTGGGTGTGTGTGATTGCGCAGTATGGATCCGCTCGTATACGGGAGTACTGGGTGTGTGTGATTGCGCAGTATGGATCCGCTCGTATACGGGAGTACTGGGTGTGTGTAATGTGTGCACAGTATGGATTCACTCCTATACGGGAGTACTGGGGGACACGAGTACCTCTAAAGCTTTACAACTCCGAAGACATATTGGACCAGTTGGTGGAATAACTTTCACAGGGGAAACAGCAGTGGGACGAGGACACGGAGAGAATACCGGGAAGACTGTATGAGATCCAGAGCGTTCCTTCTCCATGATTATCTGACATTATTTTACAGGGTCTATTGCTTTAAGCTGAGCACACATGGCAGACTTTCATAGCAGATCACGGTTTCAGGGCCTGCTGGTGCTGTGTGCAGGTGCCTATTCATGTTACCTCCCTTTCTGCGTTGCTGAGTTGGCATTTTTGCGGGGATGGTGTAATCTCATCATTTGTGTGAATAGACAGACTGCTTATTGAGCGTGAGATCGTTCTCATAGCTTGCAGTCCTGATTTCTGGCACACACTCACTGATATCAGGCAGCTTATTGAGCGTGAGATCGTTCTCATAGCTTGCAGTCCTGATTTCTGGCACACACACTCTGATATCAGGCTGCTCATTGAGCGTGAGATCGTTCTCAGTGCTTGCAATCCTGATTTCTGGCACACACACTCTGATATCAGGCTGCTTATTAAGCGTGAGATCGTTCTCATAGCTTGCAGTCCTGATTTCTGGCACACACACTCTGATATCAGGCTGCTTATTGAGCGTGAGATCGTTCCCATAGCTTCCAGTCCTGATTTCTGGCACACACACTCTGATATCATGCTGCTTATTGAGCGTGAGATCGTTCTCATAGCTTGCAGTCCTGATTTCTGGCACACACACTCTGATATCATGCTGCTTATTGAGCGTGAGATCGTTCCCATAGCTTGCAGTCCTGATTTCTAAAACACACACTCTGATATCAGGCTGCTTATTGAGCGTGAGATCGTTCCCATAGCTTGCAGTCCTGATTTCTAAAACACACACTCTGATATCAGGCTGCTTATTGAGCGTGAGATCGTTCCCATAGCTTGCAGTCCTGATTTCTGGCACACACACACTCTGATGTCAGATTCACCATCACCAATACTGATCGTTCACATTTTTCTTGTTTTTGCCCCAGTTCTGTCCGTAGTAAACACTTGATGATCAGTCCTCAGAGAGTGAATCCGCGAACAGAAAAATTATAGTGTCTCTCCAGGGGCCCTTTAGATAGAATGTGGCCCCAGGTTATCGTTGTTCGGTGCCTTAATTTTACTTAAAGGGACACTTTTGCTAATTTCATCTTTTTCAGACCCTTTAACATACATATGTATTTTGGAGTAATGTTATGGCACAGTATATAGTCTAATATAAATGTAATTGTTCACTGCCAATAATGATTTATAGCCAGGCGGTCACGTCAGTAGCTTTCCCTTTCCGACGCCAATGCAGACTATACCATTGTATAGTAGGGAGACATCTGTTATTGATGATAGAGCTGCCGTTATTTGCCTCCCCTCTGGCCAGCTCATTTACCTTGTTCCATCTTGTAACTGCACTAACATGCAGTTACTCTGCTCACAGCAGCCGTCGTAAAGCGTAGGATGCAGCCTCCTCCATACAGCGCAGCCTGTGTGCGCTGTGTGTTGATACGCTGCCCGGTCGCCAAGGACGGCCCATTTCAGAAGCAGGTCGGGTTGCCATAGAAACGGACAACAATAGGTGTCCGTTTCATTGCCAGCTTAGTGAAAGGGGTCCTTGTCGGCTGGGCAGCGTATCAACACACAGCGCACTCAGCCAGCGCTGTATGGAGGAGGCAGGGCCGGGCCGAGGCATAGGCTGGAGAGGCTCCAGCCTCAGGGCGCAGTGTAGGAGGGGGAGCACAATTCATTCAGCTGTCATTCCTAATTGTGTTTGAAGCAGAAAGAAATAATAAAAGGGGATACATGGCAGTGACTGCAAGCCAGATAACTAGATATTAGGGTGTTGGGGAGGTTGTGGGCCCATGGGGGCCTGTTAGTCTAATAGCAATCAGTGTGTGACGGCTGGGGTGGCAGGGATGGAGGGGCGCACTTTGCTGTCTCAGCCTTGGGTGCTGGAGGACCTTGTCCCTGCTCTGGGAGGAGGCTGCATCCTACGCTTTACGGCGGCTGCTGTGAGCAGAGTAACTGCATGTTAGTGCAGTTACAAGGTGGAACAAGGTAAATGAGCTGGCCAGAGGGGAGGCAAATAACGGCAGCTCTATCATCAATAACAGATGTCTCCCTAATATACAATGGTATAGTCTGCATTGGCATCGGAAAGGGAAAGCTACTGACGTGACTGCCTGGCTATAAATCATTATTGGCAGTGAACAATTACATTTATATTAGACTATATACTGTGCCATAACATTACTCCAAAATACATATGTATGTTAAAGGGTCTGAAAAAAATGAAATTAACAATAGTGCCCCTTTAACATAACTGACGTGCCCGACAATGCCTGCAGAGAACAGAAGGTGAGTATCAGTTGGATTTCCCCATCACATGTAATATTAGCCAGGGATGGGGGCCTATGGGGGAGGGGAGAGGTGACTTCTACTTGTTAAGGTGTGAGGTTTAGGTATGGCTATCAGTAACGTGATACCATTATGGGGGAGGTTAGCGACAATCATTAGGAAGTGGTTTATATTGAGGGGAGGGAGTTAGGCTCAGGCATTAGGAGGTGGTTTATATTGGGCAGATTTAGGGTTAGCATTAGGAACGGGTTTACATTAAGGGGAGGAGTTTACGGGTTGGCAATAGGAAGAGGTTTACATTGGGGGATGAGTTTGGGGTTAGCATAAGAAAGTGGTTTATATTAAGGGGAGGAGTTTAGGCTTAGCATTAGGAAGTGGTTTATATTAAGGGGAGGAGTTTGGGGTTAGCATTAGGAAGTGGTTTATATTGAGGGGAGGAGTTTAGGTTTAGCATTAGGATTAGGAAGTGGTTTATATTGAGGGGAGGAGTTTAGGGTTAGGCATTTGGAAGTGGCTTATATTGAGGGGAGGAGTTTAGGGTTAGGTACCAGGGAAAGGTTTATATTGGGGAGGCATCAGGAAGGGGTTAGTTTTAGGGGTGGGGAGGTTAGGATTCAGGTGGAAGTCTCCATTAAGGAGGAGGTTAATAGGCTAGGCATCAGAAAGGGTTTATAGGGGGGCAAGGGTGAGTTAGTGTGAGATCATGCCAGAAAACGCTTACTTTGGAGGGAGGGGGGTATCAAGAAGCAGATTAAGCAATACAGAGATTAGTTGAAGTAATAGATGGGGAACAAGCATCCAAACCACCAGCATCACTGCGGAATTTCTGTATTATTAAGTGCATTTTACTGACACTTTGCCTATCAGCTTTCCCCTTCTCTAAATCCCTCAGGCTCTGGGATTCCACGTAGTGTATATTCAGTAAATGAACCAACAGATGACATCACAATTTGACTTTTGAAAAGTTTAATTATTGAGGAGCTGTTTTTGGTCATAAAAGTAATGAATGTAGAAAGTGCGCAGGGTCATCGCTGGGTCATCTCTATTCGGCGCAGGTTACAGGTACAACTGAACTAGGAAAGTAACTCATGCATGTCAGCACTGTATTCTTATGTTTTTCTCTATCCTATAAACAGGTCCTGGAAATAAATGTGTATTTTTGCATGGAGTGCTGCTTTGAAAACATTAAGTCTGATTAAAGTGGACCCAAATTAAAAATTATTTCAAGATTTCAGAAATAAAATCTATTTTCTATATTATAATAATAAATAGCAGCCTTTTTTCAGCCGCATGATGACAAATATAAAATATTTTACATTTAGTGGAGGAACCCCTCCCTTCCTTTCATATTGGCGGGACAGAATCCGGCAGACTGGTGGAGGAGATAAAAAAGAAAACACAGGCTGCTACTGATGATGTCACAGGGGAGGTGATCTCAGCTTGTGTGAGATTTCACATAGACGACGCCCCTGTGAGGGAGGGTAGCTGATGATGACAAACACACCCATGATCTAAAACCTCCTACTAAGCTCAGAAGTAATGGCTGCCACCTGCGTAACCCTAGTTATGAAAAGAGAAGGGTGACAAGCATGCACTGAAATGCTCATAGGCTTGAAGGAGTGTTTATTTATCTTTGTATGTGTCAGAGTGGTGCAACTAAATATTCTGAATTAAAAAAATGTTTGGTTTGGGTGCGCTTTAATGTTACCTGTGCTGGCTGGTAGGTCCAGGACCACGAACCGTACCAGTACTACTTACCAAGCCTGTTCCTCAGCGACATCGATGATCCCTCCTGCTCATCCCGTAACATTCCCAATTCCCTCCCGCAGCCAATCCACAGGAACAGGGAGGGACCAAACCAATCTGATTAGATCCAAGATAATTAGTTTAGCTTTGATGTGCCTGCTTCCTCCAGTCCCTAGAGGGCGCTGCATCGAATATCTCATCTTCACTGGAGGCATGGGAAGCATGATAGATCTTTACACAATGTTGGGAGACACCTGTATTCATGCTAGATTCTCGGCCAAGAGAATGCCCATCTCCAACGATCTTCATCTCGCATGTGTATCCAGCTTACGGATTGCCCCGGAGGATGCAGATTTTCAAACAAATTATTTAAAGGACACCTGAAGCTAGGAGAATATGGAGGCTGCCATATTTATTTCCAGGTAAACAATATCGGTTGCCTGGCAGCCCTGCTGATCTCTCTGTCTGCAGTAGTGTGTGAATCACACACCTGAAACAATCATGCAGCTAATCCAGTCATACTGCAGTCAGATCACCTGATCTGCATGCTTGTTGAGGGACTGTGGCTAAAATTATTAGAGCCGGAATATCAGCAGGACAGCCAGGCAATCTGCATTGCTCAAAGGACAACCGAGGCGAAAATAAACGAATAAAATAAATGATTGTATCTATCCTCCTTCTCCTAAAAATGACTTTCTAAAATATTCCACAAACCACAATTTTATTTTATGTTTAAATTTACTTTTTAAGCTTGATCAACAGGGGTATGTGGGGGACGGGCTGGAGTTGTACTTTATACTGGTTGAACTCGATGGACGTATGTCTTTTTTCAACCAAAATAACTATGTAATAACTATGTAACTATGTAACTGTTTTATTGTTTTTGCTCAATGACACCTTCATTGAAGTATGCCAGAGCTAAAATGTATGAACTATTGACCTTTTTTTTATCTCTTTCCTGCTCTCATTTTCTGCTAGGAAAGTGTTTTATAGTTGGAATTTCTTATCAGTGAGGATCACACTGTAGTCACTTCCTGTCTGAGTCAGGGCTGAGTCAGCCACTTACATACCTGATATTTAACTCTTTCAGGCAGAGAAAGAAAAAAAGGAACACAGCCTAGTAATTTGTGTGCTAGGCACTGTACATACACATATCTATCTCATCATGTCACATGTCACCTCGGGTATCCTTTAACAGGAAATAAATATGTCAGCCTCCATATCCCTCTCACTTCAGTTCTCCTTTAATGATTTGATTAGAATAACTGGAAATGAAATTGTCACAGATTGCACATGTGACCACACACTAAAGATTGTTTCTGTTATTTATAAAGTGCCAACAGATGAAGAAGCGCTGTACAGGGGACACATACGACAAACCTGCATACATACCAAATTCACACTATGTCACCAGAGGAGGGGCGGACGTCTCCAATCCAGAACTGACAAGATGGGAGGGGCATGATATACAACAGGAAGAGGGAATTGAACTTATTCCATAGCTCCCAACTGTCCCTCTTTGGGAGCCCTGTCCCTCTGTCCCTCTTTCCTCCCCATTTGTCCCTCTTTCAGGACTTTGTCTCTCTTTCTATGTAAATATATATATTATTTCTCTACTAAAAATGTGTTTGATTGACTCCATCAAACTTTATTCCCACCCTTTAAATTGATATATTACTAATTTTAAATTGTTAATAAGAAGGAAAATGAACCAGGATAGGAAGGACCAGTGTGGTTTAAATTATAAAACAACATATTTTTCTTATAAAATCTTTATGGTATGCGTGACTAGGGGTGTGCTGGGGGCGTGACCAGGGGTGTGGCAGGGGCGTGGCTTAAGTATCCCTCTTTCTCATCTCAAAATGTTGGGAGGTATGTTATTCCTGTTGATTATGTGAAAAGAAAAGGCCTGTACCAACTACGTGCCCGATGATTTTTGCGTTGACTGGCGTTTTTTTGAGCAACGAGCGTATCCGCGATGAGTACAGGTGCACGATCACACGAACGATGCTTAGTGATGCCCGGCGATAACGACCGTCGTGGCAGATAGGATTTTTAAGCAGGAAGATGGATCGGGGCTCACGTCGCCATTGAGGGGCGTCGCTGAATCCATCTTCCGCCGTTGCTATAGTGAGTATTGCTTTGAGGTGCCCATTAACAGTGTGATTGCGAGTGAACCATCGCATGTTCGGTAAGACCACTCAGATCGAAAGAAAAGATCATATTTATTACTATAAATATATAATATTATAAATTATTATTCCTATCCACAGTATTGAAGAATCTACACTATTCCCATAATTGTAACAAGTTATGAAGAAATCCAGCAGTTCTTAAAAGAGGAACTGTAACGACAAAACGGCCCCTGGGGGGTACTCACCTCGGGTGGGGGAAGCCTCAGGATCCTAATGAGGCTTCCCACACCGTCCTGCGTCCCTCGGGGGGTCTCGCTGTAGCCCTCCGTACAGCCGTGACGCAATATTTACCTTCCTGGCTCCTGCGCAGGCGCTCTGATGCCTCTCGGCGCCGAAGTAGGCGGAAATACCCGTTCGCTGTCGGGTCTGCTCTACTGCGCAGGTGCAAGTTTCCGGCGCCTGCGCAGTAGAGCGGACCTGACGGAGATCGGGTATTTCCGTCTATTTTCGTGCCGAAAGTCGCCACAGCGCCCCCGCTGGAGCCAGCAAAGGTAAATATTGAACTGACAGTCGGCACAGTCGCCGGCTGTTCAGAGGGCTGCAGCGAGACCCCCGTGGGACAGAGGACGGCGTGGGAAGCCTCATTAGGATCCGGAGGCTTCCCCCACCCGAGGTGAGTACCCCCCAGGGGAGGTTTTTGTTGTTACAGAGTCTCTTTAAAGGAAACAATTGTTATGCAATCACGCTGGACTAGTTGGGCTCACCAGCTTCTCTGATTTCATACAATACCATCTAAATAATAATAGTAATACATCTGATTGAAAAAGCGTTGTTTCGTATTGTACTGTTTGTGGTCACCTTTTAAACTGTGACATAAGTGACAAATGGGTAGATTCATTAAAACATCCAAACATACTGCACGGCAATAATACCATCGCTTCTGCAGGTAAGTACAGCGAGATATGCTAGTATCATGACTCCAGCACCGCAAGTATTACTATGGTAGCAGCGGAGGCACTACTAGAGTACCGCTAGTGTTTAAAGAGACACTGAAGCAAAAAAAAATGATGATATAATGATTGGTATGTGTAGTACAGCTAAGAAATAAAACATAAGGAGCAGAGACAGAAGTCTAATATTGTTTCCAGTACAGGAAGAGTTAAGAAACTCCAGTTATTATCTACGCAAAACAGCCACTGAGCTCCATGACTTTCAACGTCGCAGAGAGCTCTGTCTTCTGAAGCTTGTTATCTCAAGTGTTTCTTTGTTTTTTCCCTGTAGAGGACAGTTCAAAAGTTCACTAGCCTGCTCTGTAAAATTACTTAGAATGCTGAGTAGTGTGTAAAATGCAAATATTAGAGAACGATGCAATGTTATAAAATAAACTTTATAACTGAAAATAAAAATATGAGAATATTTTCTTTGCTACTAATGTTCTAGTAAATATCCGTCCTACACAACCAATCTATATATATAAAATCGGATGTGTGTATGTATGTGTGTGTGTGTGTGTGTGTGTGTGTATGTGTGTGTCGCGATCACTCGAAAACGGCTTGACCAATTTGAACAAAACTTGGTATACAGATCCCTTACTACCTGGGATGATAGGTTCTGGGGGTCTTGCGGCCCTCCTGCACACCTGGGCGGAGCTACAAACAGCAAATCAGATTTCACCCATTCAAGTCAATGGAAAAAATGTAAAAGGCTGCCATTCTCACAGTAATCAAGCCAGAGTCCCCACACTTGGCACAGGTGGTCACTTGGTGACCGAGGTTACAAATCCAGGAAAAATGGGCGGAGCATAAAACAGCAAATCAAATTTCAGCCGTTCATTTTAAATGGGAAAATGTAAACTGCAGCCATTCTTAGAATGTTAATCGCAGGGTTCTCAAACTTGCCACAGTTGGTCACTGGGTGAATGTGATTAAGATTCAAGAAAATGGGTGGAGCTTACAACAGCCAATCAAAATTCACTTATTGATTTTCAAGGGGAATATTTAAACTGCTGCCATTCTTACACTGTTAATGGCAGAGGCTTCAAACTTGCTACAGTCGTCATTGGGTGACTGGGGTACAAATTCACTAAAGGGGTGGGGCCACATACAGCCAATCAGATTTCCTTGGTGGATAAACTGCTTCCAATCACACATTTTTGATGCCAGGAACCTGAAAGCTCACAAATGTGGTCATTGAGTGACTGTGTGTCAAGGTCACAAAAAGTAGGCGGAGCCAAAAACAGCTTTTACTGGGAAAATATAAACTGCAGCCATTCTTACATCGTTAATGGCAGGGTTCTCAAACTTTGCACAGTTGGTCATTGGGTAACTGAGATTAAGATTTTGGAAGGTGGGTGGAGCCTACAACAGCCAATAAAAATTCACCTTTCAATTTTCAAAGGGAATGTTTAAGCTGCTACCATTCTCTTAGGGCCTGTACACACTGCTGCTCTTGCGCTGCGCTGTTCAAATCGCATTCGCTTTTTAATCGCAAGGTCTTTTATAAAATAATGAAAATCGTGGAGACCTGTACACACTGGTGCGATGCGCTTTTCCTATTCTCATGAAGGCTTGCGATTTAAAAATCACATGCGATTTTAAAAGCGCAGCAGTGTGTACAGGCCCTTATACTGTTAAAGGCAGATGCATCAAACCTGATACAGTCAGTCACTGGGTGACTAGGGCCCAAACTCAGAAAGGTGGCAGAGCCACAAACAGCCAATAAGATTTGTTTATTTTTCAATGGGAATATACAAAGTATTGATACCAAGGACCCCAAAGCTGATAAACTTGATAATTGAGTGACTGTATGTCAAGGTTAGAAAAAGTGGGCGGTGCCAACAACTAAATTTTTAACATGGCAGGGTTCCCAAACTTTACACAATTGGCCACTGGGAGACTGGGATGAATATTCAAAAATGTGGGTGGAGCCTAAAACAGCCAATCAAAATTTACCTATTGATTTTCAAGGGGACTATTCACATTGCTACCATTCTTACACTGTTGATGGCAGAGGCCTCAAACCTGATACAGTCAGTCATTGGGTGACAGGGGTCCAAATTCACTAAAGGGGTAGAGCCACAAACAGCCAATCAGATTTGTTAGATTGATTTCAGCCATTCTGTTATTGGCAGGGTTCTCAAACGTGACACAGTTGGCCACTGGGTGACGGGGACTAATATTCAGGAAAGTGGGCGGAGCCTACAGCAGCCAATCAAAATTCACCTTTTGATTTTCAAGGGGAATATTGCAACTGCAGCCATTCTTACACTGTTAATGGCAGAGGCCTCAAACCTGCTGCAGTCGGTCGTTAAGTGTCTGGGGTTCAAATTCAGTAAAGGGGCGGAGCCAAAAACTGCCAGATTTCTTTGCTGGATAAACTGCTTCCATTACCACAATTTTGATGCCAGGAACCCAAAAGCTCACAAACTTGGTCATTGTGTAGTGACTGTGTGTCCAGGTTACAAAAAGTGGGTGGAGTTAAAACAGATTTTTCTGGGAAATTGTAAACTGCAGCCCTTCTTCACTGTTAATGGAAGGGTTCTCAAACTTAGCATAGCTGCTTACTGGGTGACTGGGATTAATGTTCAGAAAAGTGGGTGGAACCTAAAAATGCCAATCAAAAATCACATGTCACTTTTCAAGGAGAATATTACAATTTCTGCCATTCTTGCACTGTTAATGGCACAAGCCTCAAACCTGGTACAGTTGGTCATTGGGTCACTGGGGATCAAATTCAGAAAAGGGGACAGAGCCACAAACAGTCAGTCAGATTTGTTTCATTTCATGGGAAAATACTAATTATTGATGCCAAGGACCCCAAAGCTCACAAACTTGGTCATGGAGTGACTGTGTGTCCAGGTTACAAAAAGTGGGCGGAGCCAAAAACAAATTTCACTGAGAAAGTGTAAACTGCAGCCCTTCTTACACTGTTTATGGCAGGGTTCCCAATCTTTGCCCAGATGGTCACTGGGTGACTGAGATTAATATTCAGGGAAGTGGGTGGAGCCTATAATAGCCAATCAAAATTCACCTGTTGATTTTCAAGTTGATAATTTCAATTGCTGCCATTTTTCCACTGTTAACAGCAGATGCCTCAAACCTGCTACAGTTGGTCATTGGGTGACTGGGGTTCAAATGCTGGAGAGGGGGTGAAGCCACAAACAGCCAATCTGATTTGTTTAATTTCTATTGGAATATACAAATTATTGATGCCAAGGACCCCAAAGCTCACAAACTTGGTCATTGAGTGTTTGTGCGTTAGGGTTAGAAAGTGGGCGGAGCTAACACCAGCCAAATACATACACGGGCAATGCCGGGTCATCAATGGGTGGAGACAAATAGAAATTTCACTGGGAAAATGTAAACTGCAGCCATTCTTACACTGTTAATGGCAGGGTTTTTAAACTTTGCACAGTTGGTCACTGGGTGACTGGAATTAATAATCAGAAAAGTGGGTGGAGCCTACAAAAGTGAATCAAACTTCACCTATTGCTTTTCAATGGGAATATTTAATTGCTACCATTCTTGCACTGTTAATGGCACAAGCCTCAAACCTGGTACAGTTGGTTATTGGGTGACTGGGGTTCAAATTCAGAAAAGGGGTGGAGCCACAAACAGCCAATCAGATTTTTTCATTTCAATGCAAATTATTGATACCAAAGACCGCAAAGCTCACAAACTTGGTCAGTGAGTAATTGTGTGTTAGGGATAGTGTTGGGCCGAACAGTTCGCCTGGCGAACCTCTCTGGGCCTCTTACTACTTCCGGGTCGCAATGACCCGGAGTAGTACGCCTGCGCTGCCCGGCGGAGCGCGTCCTAGATCGCGCTCCTGTTGCCGGGCACTCTCTGCGCATGTGTGTGACATCATGAGTGACGTCACACACATGCGCAGAGAGTGCCCGGCAACGGGAGCGCGATCTAGGACGCGCTCCGCCGGGCAGCGCAGGCGTACTACTCCGGGTCATTGCGACCCGGAAGTAGTAAGAGGCCCATGAATTTAGAGATGTTCGCCACATCTCTAGTTAGGGATAGAAAAATTATGCAGAGTCAACACCAGCCAAATACATACCCGGGCAACGCCGGGCAATCAGCTAGTTCACTATATAACTAGTGACCTTAGCTCGTTTAAAAACAGGCCCATCCACTGCGCACGCATGCTACGTGCGCACACGCCCGCCCCTCCTGGCCCCCCGCCGCGTCATTCCCCCAGCTCTCCTCAGTGTCTCTGAGTCCCTCCCTGCACATGTGCAACACAAAAAAAAACCACACACACACGGGGACATGGGACGCAGAGACACTTCCATTTTATTAGGTAGGATATATATTTTTTTGCTTCAGTGTCTCAGGGCTCTTTCATACTAGGGGCTTGATTCATAGGGCCTGATTCACAAAGCGGTGCTAACAGTTAGCACGCTGGTGAAAAGCCCTTTATCATGCCTAAACTCTGTTTAGGCATGATAAGTTTAGGCATGATAAGTTTAGGTGTGATAAGTTTAGGCATGATAAGTTTAGGCATGATAAGTTTAGGTGTGATAAGTTTAGGTGTGATAAGTTTAGGCATGATAAGTTTAGGTGTGATAAATTTAGGCATGATAAGTTTAAGCACCGACTGGGTTAGCACCGCAGTGCACAGCTGATCAAAAGTTTTGCGCTAGCAAAGTCTGGTGCACATCGCATAGAGTTTAATGGCGCTGCTTTGCGTGCGGGACTTTGCAAGCGATCTAAACTTATCTAAACTTAGCATGCCTAAACTTATCACACCTAAACTTATCACACCTAAACTTATCACGCCTAAACTGGCTTTTCACCAGCATGGTGCAATGGTTATCATGCCTAAAGTCTTTTAGGCATGCTAACTGGGTTAGCACCGCTTTGTGAATCGAGCCCCTAAACTTATCACGCCTAAACTGGCTTTTCACCAGCATGGTGCAATGGTTATCACGCCTAAAGGGCTTGATTCACAAAGCGGTGATAACTCAGTTATCACGCCTAAAAGACTTTAGGGGCTCGATTCACAAAGCGGTGCAAAGTGTTAGCACCATGGTGAAAAGGCCCTTATCACGCCTGGGGCTCGATTCACAAAGCGGTGCTAACCCAGTTAGCATGCCTAAAAGACTTTAGGCATGATAACCATTGCACCATGCTGGTGAAAAGCCAGTTTAGGCGTGATAAGTTTAGGCGTGATAAGTTTAGGTGTGATAAGTTTAGGCATGATAAGTTTAGATAAGTTTAGATCGCTTGCAAAGTCCCGCACGCAAAGCAGTGCCAATAAACTTTATACGAAGTGCACCAGACTTTGCTAGCGTAAAACTTTTGATCAGCTGTGCACTGCGGTGCTAACGCAGTTGGCGCTTAAACTTAGCATGCCTAAACTTATCACACCTAAACTTATCATGCCTAAACTTATCACACCTAAACTTATCACACCTAAACTTATCATGCCTAAACTCAGTTTAGGCATGATAAAGGGCTTTTCACCAGCGTGCTAACTGTTAGCACCGCTTTGTGAATCAAGCCCCTAAAGTCACTTTAGGCATGATAAGAAGAAACTCGCGCGAAGTTGCCGCGCGTACGCGCGTACGTGCGCGCGCAACACCCGACGCTTCGCGCGAAGCTCCCATTAAGCCCTATGGGACTTTGCGCGCGCTCTATGGTAACTTCGCGCGAAGAGCAGGAAAAATCGGTGATAACTCAGTGGTGAAAAGGTCATCACGCCTAAAGTCTTTTAGGCGTGATAACTGGGTTATCACCACTTTGTGAATCGAGGCCTAGGCGTGATAACCTTTGCACCACTGAGTTATCACCGATTTTTGCTCTAACTCGCGCGAAGTTTCCGCGTGTACGAGCGCGCGCAAAGTCCCATAGGGCTTAATGGGAGCTTTGCGCGAAGCGGGAGGCGCTACGCGCAAAACTTTGCGCACGGAAAATTCGCGCGAGTTTCTTATCATGCCTAAACTGAGTTTAGGCGTGATAAAGGGGTTTTCACAGGCGTGCAAAGTGTTTGCACCGCTTTGTGAATCAAGCCCTTTAGGCGTGATAACCTTTGCACCACTAAGTTATCACCGATTTTTGCTCTAACTCGCGCGAAGTTTCCGCGCGTACGCGCGTACGTGCGCGCGCAAAGTCCCATAGGGCTTAATAGGAGCTTTGCGCGAAGCGGGGACGCTGCGCGCGCGCGTGCGCTGTTGCGTCTTGCGCGCGGAAAATTCGCGCGAGTTGCTTCTTATCATGCCTAAAGTGAGTTTAGGGGTGATAAGAGGCTTTTCACTGGCGTGCAAACACTTTGCACCGCTTTGTGAATCAAGCCCCAGGGGCCTGATTCACAAAGCGGTGCTAACAGTTAGCACGCTGGTGAAAAGCCCTTTATCATGCCTAAACTCAGTTTAGGCATGATAAGTTTAGGTGTGATAAGTTTAGGCGTGATAAGTTTAGGTGTGATAAGTTTAGGTGTGATAAGTTTAGGCATGATAAGTTTAGGTGTGATAAGTTTAGGCATGATAAGTTTAAGCACCAACTGGGTTAGCACCGCAGTGCACAGGTGATCAAAAGTTTTGCGCTAGCAAAGTCTGGTGCACTTCGCATAGAGTTTAATGCTTTGCGTGCGGGACTTTGCGAGCTATCTAGACTTATCTAAACTTATCACGCCTAAACTGGCTTTTCACCAGTGTGGTGCAATGGTTATCACCCCTAAAGTCTCTAACTGGGTTAGCACCGCTTTGTGAATCGAGCCCTTTGCGTTTCATGCGACGTTAAGGTCGCATAACGTGCCCCTAACGCAACGCATGTTAGTATTGAAGTTGGACGTTATATAGAGCCGCGTTATGCGTCTCTTGATGCGTCCGTGATGCGTACTTTTTGATGCATACTATTGAACGAAACCGGCGCATGCGGCAAATTTTAAAAAAAACAAAAAACCAGTTCTGAGCATGTGCAAACATCCTAACGCAGCCACATACGAGTATAACGCACAGCATGCTGTACTTTCATTTAACGCGCTGCTTTATACTCCAACGCAATGTTGGCACTGAGAACAGCCCATTGATTTTTCAGTGCTGTGAGTTGGGCTGCGTTACAGGCTGCTCTAACGTGCGCCTGTAACGTCCTAATGTGAAAGCAGCCTAAAGGAAAGGTCCAAGGTGAATGAAAACAAAACTCTGCTTACGTCGGGCTTCCTCCAGCCCCTGGCAGCCGTCCTGTGCCCGGGCCGCAGCTCTGGTGTCTCCCGGTCCCCTCTGCTGCAGATGCCGACCTCGCCAGGTGGGCATCTACTGCGGTTCAGCATGCAGCTCACAGAGTCGCACTGACGTCATCCAGACTGTACTGCACAGTAGTAGCGGTAGTTCTGCGCCTGTACAGTACAGTCCGGATGACGTCAGCGTGACTCTGTGAGCCGCACCGTGGAGCGCAGCAGGCATTTTGTACTAGAGGAGACCCCGGGCCACCGGCGGGTGCGGGGAGTGGAGCTGCAGCGAGGGCACAGGACAGCTGGAGGGGCGGGACAAAGCCTCAGGTAAGTGCAGGTAAGTGAAGTTTTGTTTTTTAATCACCTCGGACCTTCCCTTTAATGAATCATCCCCAGTGGCTCTTCTATTCAATTCACTGTTTTTTCCTCTTGTTTTTAAAATAACTTTTCAGTACTCTGCAACTGAAAAAGTACCAAAAACTAGATGAAAAAGTGCTGCCAAAATTACTTTCTTGCTTGCTGGTGGCTTAAAGAGACACTGAAGCGAGACTAAATCTCGCTTCAGGTCTTATATATAGCATGGGCACGTGTGCCCCTGCTAAAACGCCGCTATCCCGCGGCTTAACGGGGGTCCCTTCACCCCCAACCCACCCCCCGCAAAAGATGGTCGGAAAATGGTCGCTGGCTGTCTCTCTTCCTGGAGGCAGGGCTAACGGCTGCAGCCCTGCCTCCCAGCGCGTCTATCAGACGCGCATCGCCGCCTCTCCCCCGCCCCTCTCAGTGAAGGAAGACTGAGAGGGGCGGGGGAGAGGCGGAGATACGCGTCTGACAGACGCGCATGGGGCAGGGCTGCGGCGGTTAGCCCTGCCCCAACCAGGAAGCGCTCCCCCGCTGCACGGAGGGGGTTTGGGGGGACAGGGACCCCCGTTAAGCCACGCTATTAATAGCGGCGTTTTAGCAGGGGCACACTTGCCCCTGCTATATATGAGGTCTGAAGCGAGATCTATTCTCGCTTCAGACTCTCTTTAAAAAGCATTTTATTGAGGTTTTAAAATATCACAGAGGAGAAAACTCAGTCAGGAGAAAAAGTAATTGAATAAAAGCCTTTATTTTTTAAATCCAGGAGAGGATGAATTTATTAAAATAAATGAACAAATAAGAGTTCTGATTGTAGCGACTGCATGAGAATGCACTTACGCAGCTGGCAAATCACCAACCTTTCAGCACGTCCCACTATGTTCTAATATGAACCAGGTAAGACCTGCAGTATGTTACTACTTTGTGTTTTTTGCATCTCTTATGATGTCACCACTGGGGGTACCTGGAGGTGTCTCCATATATCAGACACGGACAAGCTCCACAATGGTTTCCTGCTGGAAATCTGAGGCCCAGTGCATACCCAAACCGCTAGCAGGATGTCAAAACGCTTGAGGTTTTTGGAGCAGATTTCAGAGCGATTCTAGGCATGTTTAGAGACATTTTCTAATCATGCCAAGTGGTTTTTGGATCGTTTTTGTGTAGCAGATTTCATATATTGTTACAGTAAAGCTGTTACTGAGCAGCTTCTGTAACAAAACCGCCTGGAAATCCGCTCTGATCTAGCGTTTCCACAGCGGTTTGTGTTTTTCCTATACTTTACATTGAGGACGAAACGCTTCAGAAAACCGCAAACGTGCAGCAGGAGGCACGTTTGCGGTTTGGAAAAAAACTCAAACCACTGGTGTGCACCATCCCATTGCAATACATTAGCCAAGCGTTTTCACTGGCAGATGCGGCTGGCAGACTGCTGCTAAAACCGCTCAGTGTGCACTTGGCCTAACTCAGAACCCCAACGCTGCAAAATCAATTATATCTTCACTGTTACCCCCCCCCCCCCCTTCCCCCAGAAATGACCCCCTCTACACCGCTGTCCCCCCCTTATTCTATAAATGACCTCCTCTCCACTGCTGTCCCCACTATTCTAGAAATGCCCCACTCTCCACCGCTGTACCCCCTATTCTGGAAATGCCCCCCTCTCCACCGCTGTCCCCCCCTATTCTAGAAATGTCCTCCGATCCCCTGCTGTCCCCCCTATTCTAGAAATGACCTCCTCTCCCCTGCTGTCCCCCCTTATTCTGGAAATGTCCTCCGATCCCCTGCTGTCCCCCCTATTCTAGAAATGTCCTCCGATCCCCTGCTGTCCCCCCTATTCTAGAAATGACCTCCGATCCCCTGCTGTCCCCCCTATTCTAGAAATGCCCTCCTCTCCACCGCTGTCCCCCCCTATTCTAGAAATGTCCTCCGATCCCCTGCTGTCCCCCCTATTCTAAAAATGTCCTCCGATCCCCTGCTGTCCCCCCTTATTCTGGAAATGACCTGCTCTCCCCCGCTGTCCCCCCTATTCTGGAATCTCTGGTTATTACAAGTGTTACTAACACATTAATTAGTAACATTTAAGGTACACGTTTCCTTCATCCATCTTCCACAAATGCTGTGCCGAATTGTAGATCCCAAATCTGATATTCTGCCTCCAAATATTCTTCAATCCCCTGAAAAATAAAATAAATCATGATCAGCACAGATTAATACTTAAACAGGGTCTGCAGTGAAAATAAAGTAATAAATAAAAATGTTAATCTGTTTTACAATATTCATTTATAAATGATTTAGTCAGATTTAGTCAGCAAATTTGTACAGTGATTTTTCTGCGTTAAATCGCGGAAAAATCACCCACGGGAAATGCTAACGCAAAACGCTAGTGGTTAGCCATTTTAGGTGTGAATGGGCCCTTAGTACTTGGGGAAGGGCATTGAACGTTTGCTGGGGGAGGGGAATGGTTTGTAGTTGCATCCCTGGGGAACACCAAGTAACCCTGAAAAACCTCGCATATGCTTTGACCCGGGATTTTTTCCTGTGGAGGGCTCAGCTGACACATTATGCTTTGGTTCGTCTGAATGTTCTGGAATATTCTGCCAGTGATGCCAGTCTCTCTGTTCATATAAGGAATCCAGTCCTGATATTGTTTCTGATGAGCGTCTGGCTGTTGTACGCCGTCACACAGAGTAAAGCACGTTATGCGTTTCCCTGCGGCCTGCGCTGCCCTTGCCGAGTCTCCCGCCACTGCCCTCGCGTGAACCTGACCCCATCAGTCCCTGGCGGCTTGGTATAGGCGCCAGGGCACGTCACGTGTCCCGGTAATAACACCGTACACTTTCAGGCAATTACAGGCGCAGTTAGCAGACAGAGGTATGAATTACACACAACGCGCGGACGCTCGGTCGGGGCTGCGTACGGAATGAGCACATTTCATTTCACACACATTGATTTTCCAGGGCCGCCGCTGTGTGTCCGACCCGCTCTATTACCTGGGAAATAAAACGGATTTTACTTTATTTCATTTTAATTCCCGTGACTTTACAAGCTAATGTTTTATGTATAAATTACCATACACAGTATATCTATAAAACTCTCGTCTTACAAATAAACCTATAATACAGGGAGACGCCATGACACTTCATTTACAAAGCACGTTGGGCTTTCTATTTACATGCCCTATTATTGAGATATGGATAAATACACAAGACTGCATATACTATCAAATCCTGGCATGGCAGGAGCAACCAGTGTGCGCCTTTGAACCACACACCCGCAGTCAGAATTCTTGCTGTTGCCCCTGACCCTTCGTAGAAGACTTCGCCGTTACACTGGGCCTGAAATGCAGCAGAGTAATTCCAGTTCCCTTGCTTTATGTTAAAAGTAAAAAAAAAATTGTCAAAATAAGTATTTAGGGCCTCCTGATTGCTGTATTTGTCATTTGGGGTCTCAAGATTGCTGCCCTCTCCTGCACTGTTTTTCCAGATCGGTCAAAAGTATACCAACAGATGTAATGGACCTATGCTTTACTGTAGGGTCTCATATTTGCTGCACTTGCTATTTGAGACCTCACGATTGCTGCATTTGTCATTTGAGACCTCACGATTGCTGCATTTACCATTTGAGGCCTCACGATTGCTGCATTTGTCATTTGAGGCCTCACGATTGCTGCAATTGTCATTTGAGACCTCACGATTGCTGCATTTGTCATTTGAGGCCTCACGATTGCTGCAATTGTCATTTGAGACCTCACGATTGCTGCATTTGTCATTTGAGGCCTCACGATTGCTGCATTTGTCATTTGAGGCCTCACGATTGCTGCAATGGTCATTTGAGGCCTCACGATTGCTGCATTTGTCATTTGAGGCCTCACGATTGCTGCATTTGTCATTTGAGGCCTCACGATTGCTGCAATGGTCATTTGAGGCCTCACGATTGCTGCAATGGTCATTTGAGGCCTCACGATTGCTGCATTTGTCATTTGAGGCCTCACGATTGCTGCATTTGTCTCTTGAGGCCTCACGATTGCTGCATTTGTCTCTTGAGGCCTCACGATTGCTGCATTTGCCATTTGAGGCCTCACGAATGCTGCAATTGTCATTTAAGGCCTCACGATTGCTGCCATTGTCATTTGGAGGTGTAAAAATTTGCTACAATTGTCATTTGTGTATTTTTCATTTGGGGTCACATGATTGTTGTTTAGAGTAATAAATAAAAAAAGATTAACTGGAAAATGTGTTACATACATTTTAAATACTATAATAGATACTTTGCTAGGAAATGTCCTGTTAACGGAAGTAGTGAGAGAAAGCGAAGTTTCAGACAGAGAAGCCCAGCGGCAAGTGATCATCGCATTGACCCCAGAAGGAGGTGAGTTGTCTCAGGATTGCCAGCAGCATGATAACTCTTCAGTGGAGGGGGGGACAGGAGGGGGATCTATGGGGGGCAGAAGCTGGCCGGACCCTCCTCCCTCACCCCCATACATCACTCCCTCTCCCCCATATATCACTGCGCCCCCCTCCCCCCCCACGATGCTCCGGGTTGGACACCCACTTCGCCCCACCCAGAAACAGGGCTGTGTGATTATATGTACACCATCAAATATTTGCAAATAACGAATTAGCGAAGGCAACACGGCAATTACAGTTCCCTCAATTTTCGCTAAAAGTAGATTTTTTTTTGTCAGAAGAGATATGTACAAAGTACATTTCTAGAGGGACACATGAATTGTCAGGTTGCGTTTTTTTATCTTATAGGCAAACAGATCCACAAGACGCCCCCTAAAAATGTATCTTTTTTTGGGGACGGGAGAGGAGAAAGCTTTATAAACACAGCTTAGAATGAATTGTAACAAAATAAATAAAAATCTGAGAGGCTTCTGCGATAAAGAGGGAGAATCCCACAAGTTTGTGCAGTTAGCGGTGCGGTATTTTACAGAGTGGCTGCAGTCGCTGTGGTCATTATGAGGATCCCGTTGCGGGATTGCAAGTCATTTACCCGTCAGAAAATATTTCCCTCCAATTTCTGGTCTTGTGAAATTGGGATACGCTATGGAATGAAATTAAAATGAGGCTTTTCACAATGGAAATCTTTTAAATTAAATCTGACCAGCGGATTAGGAAATGTTGCTCTGTGCCAATTCCCTGTTTAGAGGCAGAGAGAATCCAACATTAAAAATAAAAATAAAACTGCCACATCCGGCATATTTTGGGAAGAGGAGAGAGAAGGGCTGGGGGAGGGGGACATTCAAGGGAGTTTACGTCATGAAATTGCAACATTGCACAATAATGGTAATTTAATGCAAATCTTCTCTTTGACGTCTCTCAAGCTTAAGCTCAACACACACCATACAATCTTGGTTGTACAGATTTACCAAATCTATGTAGTATAAGGGCCAACAGATTGAAAATACCTTGAATGAATTATTGGATAAGCTCTTATACTACATGAAAGTGGTAAAATTGAACAGCCAAGATTGTATGGTGTGTGTTGAGCTTTATACACAGTAGACAGTAGTATGCTTATTGCAATCCACAAACGTTTTTTGTTTTATTTTGTTTTTCACTATTCATGCAAAAAAAAAAAAAAAAAAAATCATTTGAATATACTATCACATGACCTTTGGAATTTGCTATTTGGAATTCTGTGAATTCCGAATTCTAATGTTCAACTTGAAGTCCAACATTCGGAAATCCACTGGCTACCTATATTGGGGGGCTCTCTGGCTACCTATACTGGGGTCTCTCTGGCTACCTATACTGGGGTGGTCTCTGGCTACCTATACTGGGGGGCTCTCTGGCTACCTGTACTGGGGGGCTCTCTGGCTACCTATACTGGGGGGCTCTCTGGCTACCTGTACTGGGGTCTCTCTGGCTACCTATGCTGGGGGGGAGGGGTCTCTGGCTACCTATACTGGGGGCTCTCTGGCCACCTATGGTGGGGAGGGGGCTCTCTGGCTACCTATACTGGGGGATCTCTGGCTACCTGTACTGGGGGGCTCTCTGGCTACCTATGCTGGGGGATCTTTGGCTACCTGTACTGGGGGGCTCTCTGGCTTCCTATACTGGGGGGCTCTCTGGCTACCTGTACTGGGGGGCTCTCTGGCTACCTATGCTGGGGGATCTTTGGCTACCTGTACTGGGGGGCTCTCTGGCTACCTATACTGGGGGCTCTCTGGCTACCAGTACTAGGGGCCCTCTGGCTACCTATGCTGGGGGATCTTTGGCTACCTGTACTGGGGGGCTCTCTGGCTACCTATACTGGGGGCTCTCTGGCTACCAGTACTAGGGGCCCTCTGGCTACCTATGCTGGGGGATCTTTGGCTACCTGTACTGGGGGGCTCTCTGGCTACCTATGCTGGGGAGGGGGCTCTCTGGCTACTTGTACTGGGGGGCTCACTGGCTACCTATACTGGGGGGCTCTCTGGCTACCTATACTGGGGGGCTCTCTGGCTACCTATACTTGGGGGCTCTCTGGCTACCTATACTGGGGGGTTCTCTGGCTGCCTATACTGGGGAGTTCTCTGGCTACCTATACTGGGGGGCTCTCCGGCTACCTATGCTGGGGGCTCTCTGGCTACCTGTACTGGGGGGGGGGCACCCTTTCCACCTACCTAATATGGGGGGTACTCTCTCACCACCTTGGAGGGGGGAAGGGCTACCTATACTGAGGGAC